>NC_037303.2:1500000-1632082 GCF_000002775.5 Populus trichocarpa | reverse complement strand
CCTTCTGACTTAGATCAGAAACTTCATTTACTAGAGAATTTAGATCAGTTTCTTGAGTGGAACCTAAAGATTTCTCTAGTAAGGGTCCTTGAACAGGCTCATTTCTTCTATCGGTCATTGATAATTTACTCTCTTCTTCTGCCCCACCATCTGTTCAGCTCCCCTTTGCTATTCAGATCCCTCATGTCATTTTCCTTGTCTCCGATATTCACTGTTGATCACTCTAAGCTTAGTCCATTATTAGAAAATAGATGAAGCTCCTTTTCAACTTCTTCAAACTTCGTGTGATATACGACTTTTCATCTTCAAAATCAAGAAATGAACTATTCACAGTAATGATATTCTTATCCGCAAGTGACGTGTTCGTTCCTTCAACTTGTTTTTCTTCAGCTGAGTTTCTACTGGTGCTTGCACTATCTTCTGTACATCCAGCTTCAGAGTGATCCGCTCTCGTACCTGTTGCCTTTCTGTCAGAAATTGGTGTCTCAAAGATTGCTTCGTGGGGAACTTACTCCTATAAAACTCAAGTTCCTCTTCTAGATCTTGGACCTCTTTCTCCTTTTCTGTGAGAAGGTCATTCGTTTTTTGCAATGCTTCCATATCATACTCAGCTTGCTCCTCCATCATTCTTAGGCTCTGCAGAGCTTCCATGTGGAGTGTTGCCTTCTCTTCCTGTATTCGAGTAATCATGGCCATAGCTTGATTTACAGCAATTGTGGATGCGTTCCTTTCTTCCTCCAGTTCTTTGTACAAAGCACTCAGCAATTTCTTATCATGCTCAACCTGCCGTTTAACCGATCAATGTCACTTTCACCTTCAATTTCACTGACAATACTTCCATCCAAAGATAGACCAGACTCATTTCTTTCTAGCGTGATTCGCTTTTGAAGAATTTGCATTCCTATGATACTAGAAGCATCAGAAGTCTTTACTTCGTCACTGTTAATAGATAATTTAGGACTAATAGGTACTCTGGGACTCATAGGGACTCTAGGACTCATATCATTCATTGACTGCTCTCTAGCAGCAGAGAGTTGTGAGAGTAAAAGCTTCAAATCTTCGCTAAGTCTTGAAGAATCCTTTACAGACCTTTGTTCAGCAAGAACACCAGACAACTGCCTTCCCCTATTCCCAACAGCTAGCTTATAAGCATCACTGAGATCCAATAAGTTTCCAAATTGCTGACCACTGTCACTAGAACTAGGGTTTATTTCTGAAGCTGTGTCAGTTCTTCTAGCTGGCTGACTTTCTTCCCTTGCAGAGATCTCACCCGCCTGTCACAGATGTCTGCCAAGCTTCCTCTTCTCTGGATACACCTGTAGAATGTAACAACAAAGCAACGAAAGGTAACAAAATATGAATTAGCACCATCCACAATAGTTGAGGGCCCTTTGTAGTTCTACAAAATGAAATTATCCAAGTGCAACCTTTGCTAATAACAGAAATAACCAATAGAAGTCCTGTAGGAGGAGGAGTTTGAACTTACAGCTCTCTTTTAATCCTTGAACAGGAGTTTCTGCTCCATTTGTTGATGGAAGGAAATCAAGCGAAATGAGCTCGCTCTCCTGTGAAATTTTGTCAGGATTTATCCTCTCTGTGATGGACGAACACTGTCTACTGAAATAATCCTGTTCTCATCTGATGCTTCGGTGGAGTTTCTTCGCCATTTGATGATTGAGGAACTTCATCTAGAGAAAATAATCTCTCTTTCTTTTGATGCTTTTGAGGGCTGTCACTGGCAATTGGTGATGGAGGAACGTTATCATGGGAAAATGAGCTCAGGAGGTGTAGAGGAATCAGCCTTGCAATCAGCTTGTTGCCAATTAAGCTCCTCCAAATCATGCTCAATAGGAACTCTAGATGCTATGCTGTGGACAGTATGCGAGTTGATAGCATCTGATTGCACCTTTGAAGCCAAAATTGAAGGCTCAGGTGAAGAAACTGGATCGATCAGTTTCTCAGTAAAAGAATCATCGAGTAGACTGATAGTGCAAGGTTCTGGCTTCACGTATCCAACTGAAATATCTTCGTGTACAGCATTTTTGCCATCATCATCAGACAACATGACTTCAGATTCAGTATCAGAGTTGAACTTAAGTTCGGTGTACCCTACATGAGATAAATGATCAAACCCACTAGTTTTCTGTCGAGTACTTATGATGGGTATAGATTGTTTACTCTTCTTTAGGTTGCTGCAATCATGTTTAATAGCACCTGATAAAGGGACATCAAGATCAGCAGCCCCAGAATCAACTGATATAGCCCGCATCAGCTTTTGGCAATATCCTCTTGGAATCCATGGTTCATTGCAACAAGAACATTGTCTAGTAACTGAACTATGATCATCAAGTGGTGAGTCTTGATCTAAAACAAAGCTAGAATCCTCCCCCAACTTCCCCACCAACAACCTATACGTTTCAGCATTGGACTTATTGGTTGTGGCAAATGAGAAAAGGCAATTTTCACACATTCCATGGACATTGACAAGATTATTGTGAGCGTGACAGAAAACTAAGGATGAGATCTCCAACTTATGATTACCACAGATCAAATCCCAATAATATTTCAAATTTTTAGAGCCCAAAATATGATCCAGTCTTGAGCATAGCAAACACGGGGTTTGCAACTCCCATTGACATGCAAATTTTGTAATTAAATACGAGAATATAGCATTGATGAAGAGCATGCACATTAGCAACCATTCCAAAGCAGCAGATGCCAATGCAGCGCTGATACTCCAGGACCTTTTCTTTGATTTAACAGATGAAACCCCACTGATAGCCATGCTCCAGCAGGGTTAGAAATTTCTGGAATGAGATGTTGATTAATCAAAAGAGAAGCAACACCGACCCTCCCAAAATGCTCAAGAATGCAAAGCAAGATTCGAAACTGCAATCAACCTGAAGAATATTGGAGACCTGAAACTGATAATATGAAAAGGGTTTAAGACCTCATTTTTTCAGTAATTTTTCTGTGTTTGTGAAGCCACATGAAGTCCTGCTTACAATGCAACAAACTGACATTCCGAAGAAAAAACAATCTCGAGATGAAAACATGCAAAAGAACTGCTCGCAGCTAAAATACAATCATTTCACGTAAAGGAGCTATGGAAATTAGAAATCTGATGGCTGCTCAACATCAAAAGTCAATAAACAAGACCTGACTAAAACCTGGGAGAGATTAATTGACCACTTGCTGGATGCACCTCACACAGAACCTAAATTAGAAATTAAACATAGATGCATTCTAATAGGGGGAAAATACCAGAAATTCTTGACATACAGCATCAACTAGAAGTTAATAAACTAAATTCTGAAATTTGAGCACATAAATAGACACACTTCTTGTGAGTTGTGACACGTATATAGCCATGAAAAATACAGCATACACCTCTGCCTCAGAAGAAAATCAGAAAATCATTACAAGAAAATGGAAACTCAGTGCTCCAAGAACATCGTAGACATGTTTCCACACAAGCTAGTAGACCAAATTCAAGACAAAAACTTATGAGAATCCAAATCGAACTTATACTTTGAAGTAAAAGATCAGTCTTTTTTCCTTTCTTTTGATGATTTGGAAGAAAGGTCTAAATGACAATACTAATTTGCACCCCTAATCTTAACAAGAAAAGACAAACTCAGTGCTTCAAGAACATTATAGACAAGTTTCCACACAGAAGCTAGAAGACCAAATTCAAATTCAAGACAAAAACTTATAATCTGATTCAGAATCCAAATCGATCTTGTATGCTGAGGTAAAAGATCAGTGTTTTTTCCCTTCTTTTGATAATTTGGAAGAAAGTTCTAAATCAATGGAAGACAATACTAACTTGCACTCCTAAACTTGACAAGAAAAGACAAATTCAAAGAAAAAGACACATACCTATGTACCAGGAAAAAAAAGCATGAAAAAATCCAGTTTATGTGCTAAACCAGAGCTAACTAGCCATCTCAATAAAGGAAAAACTTCCCATTTTCACAGCATCAACAACCACAGAACCCCATTTTTAGAACCCAAATTAAGAGCTTACTATAAAAAAAAATATGAGCCAAAATTAGAAAATGAAAGTACCAAAAGATAGACAGCCAAAGCTAAGAAGCTAAAAGTAAACAATTAGGGCATCAATATCTGAACTTGCAGCATGAATCAGAAATCAAAAGCGATTAATTTAAGATCCACAGCAGATTAAAACGCGGAACAAAAATCTCATAACAAGATTGAAAAGACAAACATAACATAAATTATGATCAAAACATAAAAACCAAAGTCAAAGTTTAACAAACTGACCTGTTCACGTAAAGAATCCAAGAATTCAGAGCCAGAGAGTCAAATCAAAGAAACAAATCCCATGTAGCAGAAACACAAAGACACAGAAGAAAACAAAAACAAGACAGCTCCTTCTTCTTCTTTTTTAATTCTTGAAGTATTTGGATGTGGATACAACAGTGCACGTTGCCTTCAGATGTAGACAATTTTAAAATGTGTAAAGAGAAAACAAGAGTGGAAATCCACGCCGACCATGAACCTAAAAGTGGGGCTCAGTTGAAAAGAGACAAGAGACCGAAAGTATTGCCCTTTGTAAAAATTAAAGTTGAAAGGAGACTTTTTTGGCATAGGCTTATCAAATAGTAGTACCACAGAAGAGCGAAGATTCCCGCGAAAACTAACTGTCTAAACTGTCTTATTTAGGCTTGTAGTGAGATAGCCTTTACTATAAAAAAATTACCGGTTCTCATGGCGTCACGTCCTTGATATGTACTCCAATTTCTTTCATGGATTTAAGAACATATCTCCGATGTCTGCGGAAGATTATTCACTACTTCTGATGTGGAGTAAGAGATTTAGGAGCTTTTAAATTTATGATTCTTGTATGATGAAATAGAAATAAAGTTGATAGATTCTGATTATCAACAATTCTTCATTCTCTTAAAGATAATATATAAGTTGTTTAAATAGTAACTAAATTGACTTCGAATAAAATTTTGAATCTTGTCTAGATAAAAAACCTAAAAAAAAAAAAAAAATTTCAAAACAACAACCTTTAGACTTAATTTGAGCATGATCCCAAGCTAGTAGACTAACCTTATAATGATCAAATAAAAATTATAGTTGTTTTTATCAGAAAACTCGTTTAACTTATTAAAACTTTTATTGAAACAAAAATCACTCAATAAATATCTCGTGTTAATATGTTTAAAATAAATATTATTAGGTAATAGATTTGATGAATTTTATATCTCAGAGGATTAGTTTAAATGGTAAGAAGTGGACTAATTTAGTTTTGAGATTTTAAGTCTAAATTCTGCCATTGTTTTTTTTAGATGATATATTTACTTTCAATTAATTTTACTATCTTAAATTTGAGTTATGATATAGGTGTGTTTATATGTGAGCTCATTTGTCATTGTAATAGCTTGTACTTTTCAAAGTATTTTTAAAATTATTGTTTGTCTAAAAATATCAAATTAAGTTTTTCTTAGGTATTTTTTGATAGTTTTAATATACTGATTTCAAAAATAAAAAAAATCTAAAAAAATTATTTTGTTGCAACTTTTATTAAAAAATACATTTTAAAAAGTATCGTGAACCACAATATCAATCGATCGCATACTAAAAATCACAATATTTTCACAATTGTTCAAGACATTGTTTAATCATAAGGTTTTGATAACTATGATTTCTTTCAATTCAACCCTATGGTTTTCATAAATAGCAATTAAGTCCCTACTATTTTGAATATGGGATAAGGGCCTTCCTACTATTTCATTACAAACTTCTATTAAAGTGAAAATTCTAACATTATGGGCACTGTTGATTGGTTAAGAAGTTTGACTTTGATTGTTAAGTATAATGGAATTGAAGGAAAAGATAAACTTTGTAAAAAAAAAAATTACATTTAATTAATTTTCCAATTTCTTACTAAGGAGAGTTTGAATTCAGTTTTTTTTCTTAAAAAAGAAGAAGAAGAAATACAAATATTAATTGAACTAAATTAATTGTTAATAATCCCTTGTTCATCAGCAAATTTTATAATACATATGAAATAATTTGTAACATCATATTAATTATTTTATAGAATATACTTTGAAAAAAAGAATATGCAAGAGAGTATTTTTTTTATTTTCCTTTTCAAGCATTCACCACTCATTTTCAAGGCAATTTGCAATGGATTCTAATTCAATAATGGAAAAAAAAACTTGAAAAATATTTTTTTTTTAAAATGGAATAAGATAAAGGTGATGAGAGTAATATAGAAAATAAAATGAATTAAATTCTATATCTTCCAAATATATGAATTTAGCTTATATATCAATTGCATTCAAATTAAAAGAGAGAGAGAAGGATAGTTAAATTCACATTAATTTCTTTCTTTTAATGTAATAGATCATAATGGTTTAGATCTGATTTACTTTTATACTAATTTTAGTCTGTCAAGGTAAATAGACTAGAGTGCCCAAGGTTTCTGCTTATCTGTTTGGGAATGTGGTTGTGATTGTTTTTTAAAGTTTTTTTTACTTAGAAATATATTAAAATAATATATTTTTTTATTTTTTAAAAATTATTTTTGATATCAGCGCATTAAAATAATCTGAAAACACTAAAAAAATTTAATTTAAAATAAAAAAATATAATTTTTTTAAAAATATTTTTAAAACACAAAAACAAACAAACTTTATCTCACTCAACTTCGTTTTCAGTCAAGAGATGGAAGGGTTTCACTTGACTTGTGTCGGCATTCTGGATTTGGCCAACAAATATGGAGCTTTGAGAAACCGTTCAGGGCCTAAGCAAACGAGTGGCTACTTTTTTTTTTTGCTTTCTAACTTCACATTTGTTTCAATACTACTTTACTGTGTAATAAATTACATCATCACTGACCGCAAGGTTGGATTGATTCATTAATGGGTATTAAGAAACCACAGATAGGAAATCTGCTGTTCATTCTACTTTGCATCCACACACACAATTGCATTCTGGATTCGCAACCGTGCAATTCTTGTTTCAGTTCTTTAAGTTTTTTTTTTTAATTTTATTGTTTTATATTGATTTTATTTGAGGTTAGCTTTAATAGTTTGTTTTGACAAGTTTAATGTCGGATTCTTGAAGAATAAAAAAACATTCTTTTATTAGATTAGTGCTTGATTTTATAAAAAATTGTTTGGATTTTTTGTTTTCCAAAGAATTAAAAATAAAAAGGATTATAATTGAAAAATTAGAAAAAATGCAGCCCTCTTTGAAGACAAAAAAAAAAAAAAAAAAGAATGGATTGTCGGAGCCATGTTGGAGTTACACTGCCATCAAGCATTGTTAATAAAGGAAGACCCGCCAAGATGATTTTAATTGCAACAAGGAAGGCCACCATTTGAGCTCGAAGAAAGACATATGCGCCTCCTCCAAGGCGGTGGCCTTCTTCATGCATGCCTTTTCAATGCAGTTGTTTGGATTATCTTTTGGACCGACAAGTAGATTTGATTATATTAAGTGAATTTCTATAAAGTTTAATTTGAAACTCAAGTTATATAAAGAGTCGGGTCATGATGTTTTAAGGTTAATTTATCAAGTTGAATTTAATGATATTTATGCTTATTGGTTTTTTTTTTAAAAAAACAAAAATTAGCTCACAAGAACATTAACGAAACCTTGAATTCATGCCAAGGCAGGTGACCTAAGACTTAAAACCTAGCTTAAATTAGGATTTTAGATGAATCAGATTAAAGACCGAATCGATAAAATATGGTTGATTTAGGTGGGTTTATTAATGACCTGCTGAATTGAAAATCATAAGGGTCATCACTAAGAATTTTTTTTTTTTTAAGTCAAAACATCATCATTATAATAAATATATTTAACCTAATGATCAGCTAATTGAACCGATGAATTATGCAAATTGATATCAACAACGACATCTAACTTTCAAAAAAATAAAATAAATAATTTAACCTTCTTTTTTTTTTTTTTTTTTAAGGGTTGAAGGATCATGTTTAAAAACCTCCAACGACAACATTAGCTAACAAAATACATGACTTGCCTTGGTTTATTTTACATGAGGCTATTGCTTACATCTCTGGCATAAATAATGCATGCAAATGCCGTTCTATCTAATGAGTATATATTATAAAACATTTCATAAATAATACATGTAATCTTTGCTTGTTTGAGAGTGTGGTTGTGGTCGTTTTTCAAAGTGTTTTTCATGCTGAAATATATTAAAATAATTTTTTTTATTTTTAAAAAATTATTTTTGAGATTAGTGCATCAAAACGATACAAAACATAAAAAAAATTAATTTTTTTGAAAACCTGGATTGGCCTGTATTTCCAAACGTTATGACTATTTAATTCAAAAGGGAATTTCACAATTATAGTTTAAACACTTTACGAGTAAATTATTTAAAAGGGAATTTCACAATTACAGTTTAAACACTTTATGAGTAAATTATTTAGCTATTCTCTCAATTCTTGGCATTCAAATTTTATAAAAATATTGGAGGAAACTAATATTACTCTAGAAAATCTCAAATCTTAGTTGTGTTATTCAAGTACCTATTCTTTGGACATAAATATATCATTTCTTTTAATATAACATACAAAAATACACTTCAATCATTCGATAATCTTAAGGAAATATTAATATTTCTAGAGAGTTTAAATATTCTTATTGAGTAATTCTATACATTAAACATTTTATCATCATAATTATGGGTGATTATTTTCTGTTCGGTTTAATTTATATCAAAAAAAGTAATCAAATCGGTTTTTTTATAAAAAAAAATCGAAACCGAACGGGTTTGGTTCGATTCGGTTATTTCAGAACAAAAACTGGTTTTTTTAGTTTGGCTTGGTTTTTCGGTTTTTTTTTTCCGGTTTGGATTCGGTTTGATTTTTTCATTTCAAGCTTATAAAACTGAACCGGTCAGTTTTTTAAAAATTCCAATCAATTTTATTAATTATTTATTTTCTAGTTTTTTTTATTTAATTAGTTTTTCATCCCTACTACAATTTACAAGGAGTGATGTCTTTCAAACACAATAGGAGGAAAGAAGAGGAATTAACCTTTCAAACACAATTGGATTCGGTTCGGTCATGTTTTGATGTATAACTTAAAAACAGAATCATATACTAAGAGCTTATTTATTTTAAAGGTTGAACTCAATTTTTTCAATGGTGCCATTAAAAGAGATTCCATGAAATATGAAATTGAAAAAATCCAATATTGATTAATCTACCATTGTACAACCAAACAAATTTAATAAACTTTATTTTTTTAAAGTTTTTTTATTAACATCTTAGTTCTTTTGGCACTTAATTAACACTTGTATTTGTTAAAATATTTTATTTAATTAAATATATTTATTAAATTAAAGCATTTTATTTTAAAATCTAAATAGGTTTATATAAAGCTGGGCAACAATAACTAGTTTGTTTGATTTTAAAAACACAAACGATAATTCTTAACAACACAAAAAACAATAATATTTTGATAATATGATTAAAATAAAATAATAATTTTTAAAGTTTAGTCTTTATCATCACAAATATTTAGTAATTATCTACATTTGAAAACTCTAAGAAAGGTTGAGACAAAATATATAAAACTCGATAAATTGTTAGATGTAACACACTAATTACATATAATAGTTTCAAATACTTTTATATAAAGAGTTTGGGCTGGATCATGTAAAAAAAATATTCAATATATATATATATATATATATATATATATATCCAAATTTAATAATATTTATATTTTATTAATTATCTATAAATAAGATAATTATAAAAAGATATCAATACCTATAAATTCAAGTTAAATTGAAATCCCTGAAACTTACTTGGATTTCTTACTTCCCATACAAAGTAAATACCCACAAAGCCTCGATTTCAATTATAAAATTCCCCAAAAGAAAAAACAGTAATTCCAAAAAACCCCAAAGTGAAAAACACCCTTAAGAAATTTCATTGACATAAATACCCTCTTTCTCTCTTATCCCCAAATTCTGTATTTTCCTTCTCAGCCCTTACAAACCCTACACTCCCTCTTCTGCCCTTCTCTTCTCCTTGCCCTTCTACTCTCCCTCTCTCCTTCGTTTTTATTTTTCCGATCTTCTCCCTCCTCCCTTACCCGCCAATTTTCAAATTCTACTCCTCAATTTTTCTTTCTCGAAACACATTGATTAACCCTAATTTTATTTGTTTGTTCGATCTGTACTTGGACCTGTCCCTACACTCGACAAGTTCAGATTTTGATCAGTGCCCATTTCATATTTTCCATGTTTGCTTTGTTCAAGGTTGGTTTTTCTCTTCTGGGTTCTGATGATGTTGATTTGCTTTTCAACTAGGGTTTTGAATTTTGATTGACTTTTGTTCTGTGGGTTGTTATGGTTTTTCTCTTGAAGTAATTGTTTGGGGTTATGTTTCCTATAGTTTTGAGCAAAACCCCGTTCTTGTTTATTTTGCTATTAAAAAGCTTTTTTTTTCATGTCCTGGTACGGAGGTTTTTCTCTCTCTCTCAGTGTGTTCTTTGATTTTTTTTTTATGAGTATCTTTAGTCTCAATTATGTTCTTATGAGTGCTTTAATTGATGGGATTTTTTTGGTTTTTGCTTCAAGTCATTTTTTTTGCTGATAGTCGTGGAAGGGAATGTGTACATGATGACTGTTGTTTTCTTCTTTCTCAGTTGGACATGATTTCTGACTGAAAATGTTGAGTTTTGAGTTTGGTGTTCATTAATGGTTCAGGCTTTTTTTGAGATAATTGAGTTAAACCTTAAAAGAAAAACCAATTATGAAAAGCTCAAACTTGGTTTCCTGTCTTGTTTTGATGCCTAGCAAGTGGGAGTGGTCTTAAAACCGAGTTAAGTTTTTGTTTAGCTCCTTTAATTGGCTGGTTCATTAAAATTTTGTTGATTAATGACTTAGGCTTGGTGTCTCTTACATTCAGTTCCCATGTTGTTGATATGTGAAGGTTGTGGAAGTCAATGTTTCTGTGGGCACTTTGGAGGTGTTGAATTCTTTTGCTTGTTAGGTAATGCTATTTTGAGAAGTGAAAGATTGGGAATGCAGTTTAGGTTGTCTGTTCCTTTGGCGTGTGTATATGTATGATGGTCTCTCTGCATTTAATTATCACAGGAGAAAAAAATGGTTTCCTTGTCTCATTTTGTATACAATTGCAATCGCAATTTACTAGGAGGGATAAAAAAGTGACAGTCTTCTTAAAGTTTCTCGTTTGTTTGTTTTTTTTTTTTTTTTTTGGGGGGGGGGGGGGGTGTCCGGGGTGGGTGGGTTTACTGATTTAATTTCACTTTTTTGCATGTTTTTCGTGTTTGCATCCTTTTATCTGGACTTTTGTTGTGAGTCATGTTTGTACTTAAGCTTCAAGTATGAATGCGGAAGATGTTGAATGGACTATTGAAAATACGGTTCTATTCACTTGACAGGGTACCGTATCTGTTTATAATTGATAGTTTGTTCTGGGGGCTGATTTGTTACAGCTGTTGCTATATTGTGATTGATTCATTTCGATGGCTAACCATGACCTGATACTTGGGCAAAGTCACAATCTAGGGCTCAGGCAGAATCAACAGCTGGTCCTAGGCCATGATCACAGTTTGGGTCTAGGCCAGAACCATGATTTGGAACTGGGGCAAGCACATGAACATCATTTGGGTTTGGGACATGAACATGAGTTGGATTTAGGACATCCTCATGATGATGAAATGGGTTTGGGACAGAGCCAGAATGATGAAGGGGAAGCTGTTCACAATTATGGGCATGGGAACGATTTAGGTATTGATCGAAAACCTGAACAGGGAGATCATGAGCTGGCTCTTACTGTACAGAACCACGAGTTAGCTTTATCAGAGAGCAATGAGTTGGTTGTTTCAGAAAACCAAGAACTTGATGACAACCTGCAACTAACTGTGGACGAGGATCAGGAAATGGGTTTGGAACATGCTCAGGGTTTGACTATTGAGGAGTCCCAGCTTATAGTCCATAGTCCTGTTATTCAGGCCCGTACCCTTTCAATAGCTCCTAATTATGAGATGGCAGTGGGGCAAGAGTTCCCAGATGTCTTCAGCTGCCGCAGGGCGTTGAGGGATACAGCAATTGCCCTTCACTTTGAAATGCAGACAATAAAATCTGACAAGACACGTTTCACAGCTAAATGTGCAAGTGAGGGATGTCCCTGGCGCATACATGCAGCAAAGCTCCCAGGTGTTCCAACTTTCACAATTAGGACCATTCATGAGTCCCATACATGTGGAGGAATTTCTCATCTTGGCCATCAGCAAGCTTCAGTTCAATGGGTTGCAAACTCTGTGGAGCAACGGCTTAAGGAGAATCCTAATTACAAGCCAAAGGAGATATTAGAAGAGATTCACCGGGTACATGGCATCACTTTATCATATAAGCAAGCTTGGAGAGGCAAGGAACGCATCATGGCCGCTATGCGTGGATCCTTTGAAGAAGGGTATCGCTTGCTTCCCCAGTATTGTGACCAGGTTAAACGGACAAATCCTGGGAGTATTGCATCTGTATATGGTAACCCAACAGATAATTGCTTCCAGCGTCTCTTCATATCATTTCAGGCATCGATTTATGGTTTTCTGAATGCTTGTCGGCCTCTCCTTGGGCTTGATAGGACTTTTTTGAAAAGCAAGTACCTCGGTACTTTATTTCTTGCCACTGGCTTTGATGGGGATGGAGCTCTTTTTCCCCTGGCATTTGGTGTTGTTGATGAAGAGACTGAAGAGAATTGGATGTGGTTTCTATCCGAACTTCATAGCCTCCTTGAGATTAATACTGAAAACATGCCGAGGCTAACAATTCTGTCAGACCGGCAGAAGGGCATTGTAGATGGAGTGGAAGCAAATTTTCCGACTGCTTTTCATGGATTTTGCATGCGTCACTTGAGTGAAAGCTTCCGCAAAGAGTTCAATAACACAATGCTTGTCAACCTTCTATGGGAAGCTGCTCATGCTCTAACTGTCATTGAATTTGAGGCAAAAATTCTAGAGATTGAGGAGATATCACAAGATGCCGCATATTGGATAAGAAGAATTCCCCCTCGGTTGTGGGCTACTGCTTATTTTGAAGGTACTCGGTTTGGACACTTGACAGCCAATATAGTTGAATCATTGAATACTTGGATTTTGGAAGCGTCCGGGCTTCCAATAATTCAGATGATGGAATGCATTAGGAGGCAACTAATGACCTGGTTCAATGAACGCCGAGAGACCAGTATGCAGTGGACATCAATACTTGTGCCTTCTGCTGAGAGGCGTGTTGCAGAGGCTTTGGAGCGTGCACGCACTTATCAGGTGCTTCGAGCTAACGAAGCTGAATTTGAAGTTATATCTCATGAAGGAACAAATATTGTGGATATTCGGAACCGCTGTTGCCTTTGCCGTGGCTGGCAGCTATATGGTTTACCTTGTGCACATGCTGTGGCAGCACTCCTCTCTTGCAGGCAGAATGTGCATCGGTTTACAGAGAGTTGTTTCACTGTTGCAACTTATCGAAAGACTTATTCACAAACCATTCATCCAATTCCCGATAAAAGTCTCTGGACGGAGCTGTCTGACGGGGACCCAAATTCCAACAAGGCTATTGAGGTTGTCATAAATCCACCCAAATCCCTTCGACCGCCTGGTCGCCCAAGAAAGAAGCGAGTCCGAGCAGAAGATCGGGGTCGTGTGAAGCGAGTTGTGCATTGCAGCCGTTGTAATCAGACAGGCCATTTCAGAACAACATGTGCAGCACCCATCTAATCTGTGACTGAATGTGGTGATTGCTTCTGTATCTGGTACGCCACTCCTGTGCAAAAATATTCTATCATCTTTTTTTAGTCCTTTGTAGTCTGTGATAGCTGTTAGATGTGCAAGTAAAAGCTCTATTTATTATCTGCAACAGTTTAATGAATTAAGCTTTATCATCTTAAATGTAAGTTCACCTCAAAAATAAAAAAGTTATGGATGATTGCATTGATAATTGTAGCTTTCAATATCAAGATAGTGATTCTCGGTCTTGTCATTCTGGAATTCCTCCTACATAGTTTAAGTCTAGTCATGTTCTGATGCTATTATGTATTGTAAAATTTTTCTAAGCTTGAGCTGGCCACTATTAATGTAGCTAATGATTCTTATTTTTTTATTATATTTCCGGACTCTCATCTTTGCGTTTTGATACTGTGAAAAAGAGCAGTCTGAAATCTTTGTTTGAACAAGGCTTGCTAACCCCCTGCAACTCCAAGCTGCTTAGATCTGATCTTGGCACAGAAAGTGCCAAACGAAAGCAGAAATGGGTTGTTCGTATGCCTTATGGGTGACAGAAATGTTAATAGCAAGTATTTGATCGGATGAACTCCTGTTATCCTAGGCAACAAGAATTTTTTGTTCATGATATAGTAGGGTGGCTGAATGACAATCAGTGCCTAAATGCACTTCAACCGCTACTTTCCACATACCGATCCTCTGTTAGGGTTGCGCCAACGGCAAAGCCTTTCATGTAGATTCCCTCAACCACATCACTCGGCATGTACACGGGCCCTGAAGCATTAATTGACTCCAGTAGCTCTCGGTTAAGCTGGCTTGTGCGTTCGTGATCTGGGATCACTTAATAATAACAATCAGTAATACCATTTTCATTCATCTTATTACTCATTGCAGAATGCAAAGCCTCGAAACACATTTCTAGGAACTTAAAACCATAGTTATAAAACCTGGTTTGGCTCATGATTTGGCTCAAGGTGTGGATCATGGGTTGAGTCAAGATTATTTTTAAAAAAATCTTGAATCAACATAGTTTGTTTTTTAAAAATATGAACTTTAGTGTCATTTGAGTTTTGATCAGATTGAATGGGTCGGAAGTTGATCTACTAAGTTGACCAACAATTCTCACCTGATTCTGATTTGACAAGAAATCTTGTTCAAGTCATGTCTTGAGTTGGTAGATCATTGAATTAACTTGTCGGGTTGTATCATGTTTAATAACATATTTTGCATGACTGTAGTGTAAAACTTGGACAACTTTGACAAATACCTTTGTTAACATAAATGAAATTACTAACATGTACTAGAAGATACTAGTTTATTTTTCTCGCTGTTATTGCTGCATGGATAAAAAAAATTGAATAAAAAAAAAATAATATATAGATTGTTGAAATTTTTTTGTTATTATTATCAAACTCAGTATAATAGTTGAACAATGAAATTGATCTATGCATTTTTTTTTTATTAACGTGAGTGTTCACGCTAGTTTGTCCATACCTCGACTAATCCCACGGGCCCTGAAGTTAACTACCATATAAGTCTCAAGTGACCTTGAGGTCTGTGAGACTCGAACTGATGACTTCTAGGGAACAAACTTAGAACTTAACCAATTGAGTTACATCTCTTAGGGTTCTATCTATGTATTTTAGCTGTATTTATAATGTTAGAAAAAATTCAATTGCTATATATTAATACATTGAAGCAATAAAACCCAGAAGAAATATGTGAAGTATGATCGAATTAATTAGCGTTGCCTTCTAACCAAGTGAGACAATAAAATAGTTGATTCTAATCAAACGCTTGACTAGATAAGTGTGAAGACTTCGGTTTGTCTACGAAAACATGGAATCCTTGTCCTAGCATGCCTCCCATTCTGGAGTCAAAGGGCTCCTATACACCATGGATGGGTACTATAATACTTTGAATTATAATAATGGAATTATGCTTTTGTTCCTAAAAAAATCATTTGAAATGGCTTACAGGGGTAGATTTATCTTTTAACAGGGTTTATTTATTATTCTACAATTATTGAGGGATATTTTTGTCATTTTATAAACCTTTTCTACTATGAATTTATTTTAGTACCCTTAAAAGCAAAATTCCACTTAGGTATGGTTAGGGGGTATTCTTGGTTTTTTACTTTTTTTAAAACAATGCAATAACTCTATCACCCTTAAAATAAAATTTCTCAAAGCATCTTTGCAGGGGTGAATTTGTAATTTCAATTTGGTATTTTAGAAATAACTATTTGGTCTTGGAGGTGATGTTGCTTTTGATACATAAAAGTTAAAAATAAAAAAACAAAAAGCTGCTAATGTGTGCATAACACGTACCAACCACTCTGTTGCTTTCGAGTGGATCGTGTGGCTGACTCTGATGATGGATAAATTTGTTCCGCCATGTCATTTGATGCATCTCGACGTTCTCTTCTTTCATGGGTGATGCATGTATTGTGATTATGTCCAGTTTAACACCAATTTGATTTCCCCCCTTTATTTCTCTCTAATTTGTCTCGGTTTATGTGCTGCCCATGAAAAAATCATAGTAGCCCTTAAATTTCTTTTCCCTTCAAATTTAGTCTATGTTTTACCTGTTTTATTTTGAAAAATCACTTTAAATTGGAAAGTTTTTTCAATTTTATCCTCTAGTTTTTCATTGCTCAAATTTGATCTCCATTTTTTTTTAATTTTTTTTGTTTGAGATGACTTAGAAATTTTATTTGTTTCTTTCAATTCCATTCTCATTTTTTTTTCATGTTTGGTTTTCATTCCTTTTAATCCTTAGAGATTTTATTAGGCCTGACCCTTGTTGATCGGAATGGTTTCACAATACTATTCTTGGTTTTTCATTTTTTTTTAAAACAATGCAATGACTCTATCACCCTTAAAATAAAATTTCTCAAAACATCTTTGTAGGGGTGAATTTGTAATTTCAATTTGGTATTTTAGCAATAACTATTTGGTCTCGGGGGTGATGTTGCTTTTGATACATAAAAGTTAAAAATAAAAAAAAACAAAAAGTTGTTAATGTGTGCATAACATGTATTAACTACTGTGCTGCCTTCGAGTGGATCGTGTGGCTGACTCTGGTGGTGGACAAATTTGCTCCGCCGTGTCATTAGATGCGTTTCGACGTTCTCTTCCTTCATGGGCGATGCATGTATTGTGATCATGTCTAGTTTAGCACCAATTTGATTTCCCCCATTCATTTCTCTCTCATTTGCCTCGGTTTAGGTGCTGCTTATGAAAAAATCACAGCAGCCCTTAAATTTCTTTTCCCTTCAAATTTAGTCTATGTTTTATTTGTTTTATTTTGAAAAATCACTTCAAATTGAAAAGTTTTTTCAATTTTATCCTCCTTTAGTTTTTCATCGCTCAAATTTGATCTTTTTTTTTTGTTTGAGATGACTTAGAAACTTTATTTATTTCTTGCAATTTCATTCTTATTCTTTTTTTTTTCATGTTTGGTTTTCATTCCTTTTAATCCTTAGAGATTTTATTAGGCTCGAAAGCCTCACCAGAGAGTCGTGTTGGTTCAAGACTGCACTGGAGAGGTAGGAGATCCGAAATTAATCCCTAGAGATTTTGTGAGGCCTCGAAACCCCACTACAGTTATACAGATAAGAGAATTGTATGGTAGGGATACAATTATTTTATTTTAAAAATAAACTTACTTCCTATTAAGAATAATGCATCTTGAGTTAATTTGTTGGGCTTTAGGGAGCCCGAAGAGTTTGACGTGGAACAACAAGATTGATAATTGAGTTCCATCCTGTGGTAGCCAGAGGGAGCGTTTCTAGAGTACCGACTAGATGCACGAGTATCGCCATGACGTTAGCAACCCCTAGAAGGACTTGACGAGTGTGGAGGTAAAATAATCTCCTAGTGATCATTTTGCCTAGGCTTTTTTTGATAGTGTAATTACATATGAGCGCCGGGAGCAGCAAGTGACAATGATGTTGTGGTCAAATGTAAATTCATCACGCGCTCTGGCTTAGATGTGTCATGGTGATGTGCCATGAAATGACCTAGAAATGTTAAAAACAAAGCTTAGAAAGAAACTGATGGTTTTTTTGACTAGTTTCCCACAAACGACGCCAATTGATGATGTCCTAAAAAATCCAAGTAGCTTAGTAATAAAGTTTATGTTTTGGATAATCGGTTAATCACTTAGAAATCCGATCCATTTTTCCTAGTCAATATGGCTGACAGCCTAAAGTGAGAAACCAAGATGACTGGTAGCTAGTACATGGTGACTGGTACATGGTAAGCTAAGGTAGCTAGTAGGTCAAGAACTTGTTTAAGGTCCTCTATGGTAGATATAAAACTCTCATATATTTAAGTAAGTATCGTTGTAGTGAGAGAGAGATAGTGCAATGATATTATAGAGAAGACAAACTCTAAAAATATACATGCAGTAGATAATGAAGATTATGAACCTGATGCTTAAATGATTCATACAATATTTATAATCCATAAATTTTATTTTTTTTATGAAAAAAAGATTGAAGAGTCATTTCACTTTTATAAATTAATATAATATTTTAAGTTATATTTCATATAAAATAATATATATTGAATTAATATAAATTTCTTAGAGATATATGTGGGGGTACTAAAAAATTCTTAAAGAAATGTTGCTTAAGCCCCCGTTGGAGGCAGAAAATAAGCCCTAGTGCACTGCCTAATCCCAGCGTTAGGATGCGACCGAAATAGCATTGTGAGAAATGAAAAGAATCCGTGATAACTTGAACTCACAAAGGACATGTCGTTATAACTCGGAAAGACTGACCTTAAAATGCTTTTTGTTGCAGGACTGTGACTCACCTTTAAAGAATCATACTATATTTATATTTTATTTTGCCCCCTAAGGTTTCCAGAGTTCCTGAATTTCCCCCTACACTTTTTTCTTTCAATTGTCTCCCTATAAGATAATATATAATTAAATATATTTACACACTATACTTTTGTCCAAATTATAAATGAAATTTTTTGCAATTGAATTTTAATTTTAGGACAATTATCCTAATAGTATTGCTCATTCAATAAATTTGCAAAAAATAAAAATAAAATTAATTCATTTGAATTTTTATTTGCTAATTATGTTAATTTTTAGATTGAATGTGGTGTATAATAGGTCTAGATTTTGGTGAAACAAGTTTTATGAATTTTGATATGATTAAAGGATAGAAGTTGCATTAAGAATTCCATCAGTTTAATTGATGAAGTGTGTGTTTGGTATTGTGGTGCAAGATACTTTTCAAAAATATATTTTATTTGAAAAAATATCAAAATAATTTTATTTTATTTTTGACACAACATATTAAAATTATTAAAAAAACACTAAAAAATATATCGATTTGATGTTTTTTCAAGCGAATGAAATCTAAAATAAAAGCTACCACACTCCCAAATACTCGCAAAGAATTAAAAGAATTGAAACTTACGGGAAAGTTTTAGGGAGCTAATTGATACAAAACTAAGGTTTAGGGAAGGAATTGAAAAGCCTCCCAAACCTTAGGGGGGGAAATTAAATGGATGTGAAAGCCTGAATTTCAGACTAGTATTTCATGCCTGTACAAGCCTCATATGGCCTGTCAAAGGTAGGCAAGTACTTTAGACGCTGAACCATTTCTTACATCACGCTACTTGTGTTAAAGCCCAAAAAAGGGAAAGAACATAATTTCCCTTGAAGAAACTGCTGGATTCCCTTCACTCTCTTGGCAATGCTAACAAGATTTCCTTTATCAGTATTAATATCACTCTCATTAACACTCAGGTACCTTGCGTGTGTGTGTGTGTTTGTTGAGACTTGGTAGTGTCCTCATTAAGGCTTCGAAGAATTTACGATGAGAAACGAAGTAATGGTTTTGCCATGTCTCTTGTTGCTGCATTGTTATGTAGGTATGTTTTCTTCCTTGTTTTTGTAGTTTTTGCCTTGGTTTTGCTTGTTTCTGGTTAGTTCTTGTTATGGGTTTGGCTTGTTGGGCTCCTGTTGAATTTCATCATGGCTTCCATGATGTAGGTTGGAGTAGCTAGTATCCTCTCTTTGGTATTAACTTGATAAAAATGTACTGTTTTAGTATAATTTTCCTCTTTTTGGCTGGTGGCCCAGGTTAGCTTCAAGATTTCTTTCTTTAGAGCCTGATTACCAGAATGCTTAGAGGATGGCAATGGTGTCTGTCCACATTTTGACTGTTTATCCAAACTTACAGTTTCAAGCAATGTCCCTAGCTAACTCTCTGTGTTTTTGCCTTTTGGTTTTTCTAGATTTCCCATGTCCCAAGCCCATATAAGCATTTTTAATCTAGTTTTATGTGTTTCAAGATACCAGCTACCAAGGAAACACACTTTCTTGAGAGCCACAGGGGAGACATCAAACAAAAAAGAGTGTGCAGAAACACTTTGCTTCCTAAGCGTGCCTTAGTTGATGCTGTAGGAACCTATTTGCGAGGCTGCTTATGGTAAAGAGCATATTACAGCAGCTTTGTTTCCTTCTTCTTGCCCTTTTCCCCCCCTCTCTGTTGGCCTGGTTATGATCCAATCAATTAATCTCAAACGGTTGGTCCTGTGGTTAAGGAGACATGCTCATTTCTTTGATGTTTTAGGTTTGGATTTCAGGGTCGACGTTTAGAAGAATTTATTAAATTTTTATGAACGTAGGAGATTGATGTGAAGAATTTGTACTGTCTGTCTTAGATTTCATTCCCTTCAGGATTATTGATAGAAATCTTGAATTGCATCATTGATGTTTCTAAGATCATCCCTTTTTAATTATTTCTTTGTCCCTTTGATTTTCTCTGTCCAAACATTTAGTCCTGACAATGGAGACTATAACGCAAGAGAAAGCAGAGGCTGCTATCCCAGTCACAACATTGTCACCTCCAGAAGGAAACACAACTTTTCTTGCTGGAACCTCATGGTGTGTAGCCCTTCCAGGTGTCTCTCAAATTGATTTACAGAACGCGTTAGACTGGGCCTGTGGTCTAGGCATGGCAGATTGTAAACCAATCCAACACGGTGGAGCGTGTTTCGATCCTGACACACTTGTGTCTCATGCCTCCTATGCTTTCAACAACTATTACCAACAAAATGGGAATTCTGATATAGCTTGCAATTTTGGAGGAACTGCTACTCTAACCAACATTGATCCCAGTAAGAAAACACTTGGCTTCGCATTCTCTCTTCTTTTACTCCTCTAGTTTTCTGCTGTTCTTGTTTCTCCTGATGTAGAGAAGAGTAGGATTAGAATTCAATTCCTGTAGGAACTACAGATTTATGCATGAAATATATATCAGTTTTGTGGGATTACAGAATTCAATTCAACATGAAATATCCTGTTGGAACTACAGAATTCAATTCAATTCCTGTTGGAACTACAGATTTACTATAATATCAAACACACATTTACTCGTATTTTTTGTGGGATTCGGATGTGAGTGAGAAAGCAATACACGAAGGATATTTAATTATATCTCTCGACTCAAGTCTGCTCGAAAAGCCAAGTATGCTCTTACCATACCACTAATCAACCCCATTTTTATTGTGCAGGTCATGGAAAATGTAACTTTGCTTTACCTGGGTATATATGCTCTTCTATTTTTCTTTCTAAATAGGATATACATGTTCTTCTTTCACACACTTGGTTTTCTTTTCTTCTTTAAAAGAAAAAAGAAGAGTGTGAGAAAGGGAACATATATACCAAGACAAGGAATCAAACATTAACATTCTAATGTCAAACACCTTTTTGGAGGGTTTTTGCAGATCTGTCCGGTCGTCAGCACCTTCTTCACTCAAGTGCAAAACAAGCTTTATGTGGGTGAAGTTTGCTGGGATTTTGCTGCTTTTGTACTTGAGAAGATAATTATTGGTCGGTTGTGAATGAAGTGGATAGTCAATATTGACTATGTCCTTTTACCAAACTTTATGTTATGGGAAGCCATAAGATTATGGTATTCTCTGTATTTTGCTAAGATTAGTACTTTGTAATTGGGTTTACAAAGATATTATTCGTATCTTTGCTCATGGGTTAGGAATCTAATTTTGTTTATGCAATCAAATCTTCCCTTTTTGTCTCCCCAGTGTCTATGTGCTTGCTTCTTCTTTCTTTTTTTTCTTTCTTTCAAGCTTCCCTAAATTCCATGGGACACTTGGGCTAATTAAGTAGGATGATAATACCTATACCTATATTCTATTAATTACTCAACAAGTAAAGAATTTGAATATTCATATTTTTTTCATCTAGAATATATATATATATATATATATATATGTGTGTGTGTGTGTGTGTGTGTAGAGAGAGAGAGAGAGAGGGGTTAGGTCTGGATCTAGTTTTGAGTCGGGTTTAATAATATCTATATTTTATTTATTATTTATTATATAAAATAATTATTTAAAAAATACTTATTCATTTACAACGTCATGTTAAATCAGTATCTATAAAATTGAGATTAAATTGTCATTTTTATAATTAAGGTAATGCTTGAGAAATCAAATGCTTTATAATTTTAATATTTTATTTTATAAAGGGTAAACTAAACACTTTTGAGTATGGTGTAAATATGGTAGATGTGTCTTTAGCGTATACAAGTTAAATCTCTTCTATACTTGCAATGTTTTTGTTTTTACCTGTTTTCATATGCTTAAAAAAAAAACATAAAATCCAAAGTAATATCTTTTCAGTAAATTTAGTTAATTTTAATTATTATTTTTTTATCATTTTTATTAAGAAATAATCATAAAGAGTTAAAAAAATATAAAAATATATTAAAAAATTTTAAAAATAAAAACATAATTGGGTTGAAATTAGACCAATAATTGAGTATCATGGTTAAAAAAACTAAGTTTGGACCATTTGGGTTATAAATGAAGATTCAGTTGAAGAGAAATTGAAGAAAAAGAACTTCATCTAAATTCTATTTGGCTAAGATTAGAAAAACTAAATAGCCAATGATGAATTTGAAATACATGGACAAAATAAAAAGTCAATTAGAAATTTATTTAAAGAAAAAAATTAAAATTAAAAGCTAAATTGATCAAAATTGAATAATTCCAAGAACCAAGGATGAATCTGTACTAAGTAGTTAAATCTGGAGATCTAAATTGATTTAATTAGGGATATAATTGAAAAGAAAAATATAATTTAGAACAAATTTGATTAAAATTAGAAAAATTCAAAAACCAAGTATTCAATTAGTGGTATTTTCCGGCTATTCTTAGTGTTTTTTCACCTGGTCAATTTTAAACCACAAATAATGAATATTCTTGTTATTTGTGTTTTATTTTTGTTGTTCACTTGATTTATATTTTGTATAAGCCACAAATATTTTTTTTAGTAAACATTCTTATAAAAAAAATATAATAAATAAGAAGGTTAAAATAAAAAAAATAAAAAAATTATTTTTATTAGTTTTATAATATTTTGATCATTAGCTCTAATAATTTGAGCTCAGTTAACGCGATCCCATCAGAACCAATTAAATAAGAGCAATAACCTTTTGTTTTTTGTTTTTTTTTGTAAAATTAAACAAAATAAATGCATCAAATCCTAATAGTTTTGTTTACCAATTTTACGGGTCTAATGTCCATTTTAAAAAAACAGTTTAATTGACAAGTCTCGTTTTAATTGAAAATTCAATGGCTTAAAAAAATAGATTTTTCATGAACTTTTCATGACTAGTGATCACTTTTATTGATAAAAACATCTAATTAAATATACATTGACATGTTAGACTTCTAATTAATTATGACTAAAAAAAATAAGTTGCAAGATTGATTCTATAGATTGAGGACTTCCATGAGGTTACTTTACATTGAAGATTGGGATTCTAGATTTGACCGAGTTTTAATAAAAATAAAATGAAAATTTACATGGTGAAACATAGTTAAAATATGAAATTGACGTCTAACCCGATGAATTTAGTTAAAACTTTTTTTTTTTCAAAATAATATATATATATTTTTTATAAAATATAAAATTTAGGTTAATACAAATTAACTAGATAAACTCTTCTAATTAATAATTCATGATTCGAAACTCATCCCAGATCAGATTTGTAAACTATGGTGCAGTTTACTTCAACGTCGTCCATTAGAAATAGCAACAACAATTCATTTCCTCCTCGTTTCCTCGATGCAAAGACAATGTCAAGCTGCTTACAATCTATCATGAGAAATTGGGAGATGATATGCAATGAAGACATGCTACAAATGGCAATGAAAGATCAAAGCACTCTTTGCCGTGATGGTGACCCGACTCACTTCTGAACCTAGGGAGTTGAATCATTAGCATGGCCTGCAATCGTTCCAATCTTTAGATCAAAGAGGCATGTTTTTGCATCGTATGTGCAAGATTATTAAAAAAAATACTAAAAAAGAGAGAAAGATTTTACTATAAACACTATTCATGTTAGCTCTTATCTTATATCCAATATGATTTATTTAAAATTGAATTTTTATGTTAATTTATTGTTTTAAAATAATTTATAAGTTTTGGATTTGTATTTTTCACTTTGCATATATGATATTTGTTTTTCAATGTTATCTTACAAGATTTGCATTTTTGTTTTATATCATATCTAACCATTAGACAGCTAAACTTAATAATAAAAACTCCTTATTTTTATATTTTTCTCTTATCTTATATCCAATATGTGATAAATAAATTGGAATAAATAAATCATACTAGCCATGTATTTCCTCAAATTTCCTAGTATTTGAGGTATGATTTATTTTTAAAATAATTAAAGAGATAAATTTTGTCTAGATTTACACAAATTAATAAATTGTTAAACATTAACCTGACTTTATGGGTGAATTGAGAACTACAACGGATTGAATTTTTGGTTGAATCAAATAAAACATTGACTTAGTAAAATGTTATTTACTTGACTTAGTAAAATATTATTAACTTAAATGGTGTTTTAGCGAACAAACCCAACCAAGTAAAACATAAAAAAATAATATGATTTTAATAAAAATAGTTGACACAAGTATATAAATATTTTAACCTGATAATCCAAGGATTGACCCAATAATTTAGTGATTTAGACTATTTTTGAGTTGTGGTTAGACAACTATACAAATTAATATTAACAATGGCATCTAACTTTCAAATAATTTTTTTTTTAAAAATAAGAAAGTTAAATCCTAGATATATTATTTAAGAAACTATATATTATAAAGTATAAAATTTTAAACTAAATATTGAAGATATAAAATACTTCAAATATAGATTTTTTTGTGTATTCTGTTTACTTGTTATTATTATTTTTAATGGAATATTAAAAGTAGAATCTTACAAAGTTAAAATTAAACCACATATTCATTTAGGCTAATTTAGTTTGTTTTCATTTTAGATATAAATATTTAATTGAGAATTATCGTAGAATATTTTCAATAAATATAAACATGTTTTGTTGTAAAGAGATAAATCTGTTTGTATTATAATTTTGAATTTATTTTGTGTCCTTTCCCAAACGAGGATGATAAAATACAAAATGTAATTAAGATTTTCCCTATCAAAATACTTTTATTAAATATTACATAATTTCAATCTACACTCCTATTTTTTATACGTGCCATTGATCTTGCTTTTATATATATATATATATATATATAAACTGAATAAAAAGATAAATTTAATCATTTCGATATAACTCTATATATCCACTCTATATATCCGAATTAAACAATTTTGTGAACGAAATAGAAAGATATGTGAATTTTAATTTTTATTTAAAATTGATTTTCTTATATTAATTAATTATTTAAAAGTGGTTTTTAAGATTTGATTTTTTTTAATAGATGGGAGATTATATATATATAGATGGGAGATTATAGGCTGATGGAAAACAAACCGTTAATTGCGTTAGGGTCTTGAACTCATAGAAATCCAATGAAATATATAGGCTGTGTAAATACAGTCCATTTGTTCCATAGGCTTACTGCACCCCAGCTTCCAAGCCTAAGCTTTCCTAGATAGGGTGCAGCCTATGTCCCATCCAAAGCCCAAGTTAGCTAGGGGGTGGTTTTAGCAGATCTAACTTTTTTTTTTTTTTAATATTAAAAATAATTTTTTAAAAATAAAAAATATTATTTTAATATATTTTAAAATAAAATATATTTTAAAAAATCATTTCTACCACACTTCCAAACTATACTTCATATTTGTTTTTCTTTTTAGATATATATATGAAAAAGTAAAGGGCAATTTTATATTTTTTCAAAGAATAAAATTGAGAATTTAGTATTTATATGTAGAATTGTTTTTTTCTTATTAAACCTTCTATGATAGTATTTTTTGTGGGGTTAACCATGTTTTTAAAAATTTTTGAAGTTTTTTTATCTCTAAATTATTTTAAAACTATGAATTTAATATTTATATGTGCATTTTTTTTTGCTCATCAAACCTTTGTTAATAGTATTTGTTTATCTGGTTAGATCATGTTTTTTAAAAATTTTAAAGGGTTTTTTAGTTTAAAATTATTTTTTTATTTTTAAATCGTTTTGATACGTTGATATATATATAAAAAAATATTATTTTAATATATTAAAAAAAAATATTTTTTTAAAAATATTTCTTATAGTTAAAGCTTTAAATTTCTATTTGTTGCCGTCTCTTTGAACATATTTTTGGTACTTCACAGGTCAAATTGGAAGCAGAAACAGATAAAAAGGCCTCACAAATCACTTTAAATCCACGACCATTTAACACGCAAATACATGGCAACATATTACGTATAGATTATGCATAAAACATGAGGCAAATTATTTGGAAACTAAGCGGTGATGCGGAATGAAGCTATGGCTGGTGGAGCTGGAATGTCATCGGACCCTTCAAGCATCAAGATCACATTCTTGATACAAGGACGTAAAGCTGGATCATGCTGAACGCACAACAGTCCAATCTTCACCATTCTTTCCAGTGACTCGAATTCTATATCTTCATCCTTCACAAGCTTATCCAACTGTCCAGCTGCAAAGCATTGATATGCCCAACTGGGAAGATTCATTTCATCTGGTGTTGAGACGTCTACTTTTATACTGCTTCTGCAACAGATGATCTCCAGAAGTACAACTCCGAAGCTGTAGATATCAGCTTTTACCGACATCAAGGCGTTATTCTGCCATTCAGGTGCCATGTGCCCTCTACTCTGTGAGAGTGCCATCGAGCTTCTTATTTCGTC
Source organism: Populus trichocarpa (assembly GCF_000002775.5). Lineage (NCBI taxonomy): Eukaryota > Viridiplantae > Streptophyta > Magnoliopsida > Malpighiales > Salicaceae > Populus > Populus trichocarpa. The sequence goes on along the minus strand of NC_037303.2, from coordinate 1,605,126 downwards.
TGGATATAATAGCTTTGATAATCCGAAATCGGAGATTTTGGCCATCCAAGAATCATCCATGAGAATGTTTTGAGGGGTTATATTGCAATGGATGATGCAGGCTTGACACTCTTCATGTAGATAGAGTATTCCTCTAGCTATATCTAGAGCAATCCTCACTCTTTCTTTCCAAATGGGGCGCCTCTCAGACTGGAATAAAAGATCTGCAAGGGTGCCATTTCTCAAGTACTCGTAGACGAGAACCCTCCGAGAGCCCTCCACACAAAAACCAAGCAACCGAACCAAGTTCCTGTGATAAGTTTGTCCAATCACAGTGATTTCGGCTCGAAACTTTTTTTCCCCTTCATCTAAAACTTTCTCAAGTCTCTTAACAGCAACAGTTCTGTCACCCCCAGGTATTGTCCCTCTGTAAACTGCACCAATAGAACCCCTGCCCAGCTCTTCCCGGAAACCACTTGTAGCTTTCTCAAGCTCACTATAAGAAAATGACCGCAGAGTGAACTCTCCAGCCAAGCTTATGATTCCTGACAGCTTTTCGTAAAGATAAGCTCGATCCCTGTACACGCAGAAAGTAGAGATTGCAATGACAAAACACAAGAAAGTAACAGAGCCGAATGCTATAGCAAGAAACACAAGTAAACTTTTCTTGCTTTCTATGATGATTGTCAGGCTCATTGGAGGTGCAGCAGGAGTTGGTTTCACTTTGAAGAAGGCTATAGATGATGCGTTTATATCTTTTATACCATATCGAATTGGTGCAGTATACTTTTCACACCTCTCATTCATATAGAGAGCAACATCACAAAGACAATCTTCCAGGCAAGACAAACCACAATTTTCCTTCTTCTCATCTAGGACAGAATAAGGATATCGTTCGAACAATATATTCTCTACGGTTATGACATCGTTCATTTGCCCGTCTTTGGTGTCTGTGCAAAAACTTTCAGGGACATTCTTGTAGCATCCACTGAATTTCTCACTGGGGTCATTGAAAGCAAATCCAGGATAACAGGAACAGTCAGCATTAGTGCCCATGCCAGAGCAATAACTGTTGAAATCACAGAAGCCACGAACATTGCATGTATTATTCAACGCAGACCACTCAATATGCACACTCCGGCTAGTTTTGTTCTCTAAGCAGTGTGAATACAACCTGAAAATCCCATCAGCATCAAGCGTCGCACGAAAGATTGTTGTTTTGTTGTTACAGGGATAAGAACTTCTTGCCAACAAGACTGGTTTTTTAGGGACCGTATCCATGAACAGAAATCCCTGGTGATTGAAATAGAGACTCAACCCCTTTTTGCTGTCTTTATAAGTATTACTGGCCCAGTAAGCATCAACAGATAGACCAGCGCTGTTTGTAGGGTAGGCGACAAGGTTTCCATCTGCCTGCATCGCGAGGAAAAACCTTCCACTGGAGTGATTTGAGCTCGACACACTTGAAACCAATTTATCAGAATAAGTAAGATTCTGACCTACTAATATGGTGTCAGTTGGGTAATCAAAGCTTTGCCAAATAACAGAAGAACCATTGTAAAGCACGAAATTACCCGAATCAAGCATTGAAGCTGAAGCTGCGATTTCTGAAACATTAGCAATAAGATTTTCATTGCCCTGCTCAGTTCGAAGAAGCAGCTTACCCTCTTCTGATAAGTGAATTGTAGCATTGAAGGAGACTGGTTCATCATCTCGATTTGCAGTCCAGACGACCGTGTTATTAGGCTGACCCATCATCCATATTCCGACAGCAAATCCATTTCCCTGTGAATAGAAGCCAAACGCAAAATTGCCTGAAGGGGATTGCCATGAATTTAAGTTAGAGATGGGAGATAACTGAGAACCTAAGTGTATTTCACCAAATTGGTTTGGTTGAGTTCTTGCTTCCACGAAGAGTATAGATAACATTAGAAGCAGAAGCCCTGATACCAAAGCCATGCGGACAGGAGTGTGGTGTAAAGAGCCAAACAGATACAGAAAAGCTAGCTATTTTTTAGACTATACTGGCTAAAAGTTAATGTGATGAAAATTCTAGCAAACTTCAAAACTAAAACCGTGTGAAATGAATGATTTGTTTGCTATCGGTAGTAATAACACGTCCTAGTGTGGTGTTCCACAAAAGTCTACCAGACGTGTTAGGACCAGTCGGCTGAGAGAAGTCATTGTCTTCCTTTACTGATACCCAGAAGCAACCTTCCAAGTCAAGATAATAAAGCTTGAACTACTGTTTTATCATAGTAAATATTCTCCCAACAAATTTCATCAGGTTTAGTAAAATCAAATGCTCATCAAAACGAACATCCAAGCTGAAGAAAAGACATCCAAATGAAACCAGTTTTTTTTTTTTTTTTTCTGATTTACAAGAAAAAAAAAACCTTTTAAGTATGCAATTGTATATATAAAAAATAAATAGCCATGAGTCGTTTGAATAGTTATTCATTTTGTGTTTTTGAGCAAACCAATGAAGATATCCGATATGGATAATCGACCAAGAAAACGAAGATTCAAGTTATGGACTGAAGACAAAATCCTATTCAAAACAAGAATCTTTAGAAGTTAACGTTGCAGTTTATTTAGAGTTTTAACACATACAAGTGCATAAATAGGGAGTAAGAATTATGATAGTATTTATATTGTAAAATTCTTATATGCTGTATAAACAGTTTGTATAGAATTAAAATTTATAGTTTATGTAGAACTTTATTTCTATAATATTATTAATAGGTCGTCTAGTATTTGAAAATAATGGTTAGCTTTATATATACAATTTCTTAACTAAATTTCCGCGATACTTCGCTTCTTTTACTTATCATAATTTTCAATTTCCTTTATAGTTTTCTTTTCTTTTTATTGTTTTACTTTATTTAGTTATTTAATTTGTTGATTCCGTAGCATTGCACACCTTCACCTCTTAATCTCTTAAACCAAGTTAATAATTTCTTTCGATTTATGAGGCTATTAGAGATTAAATTTCTAAGCTTAATTTCTTCTCATTGGAAAGAAGAAACGAATAACAAGTAAGATATCGATGGAAGAATCCATCAATCCATCAACAACAACATGCTGTAATGTTTCCTAGGAGCGGCCATTAATAATTATTCAAACCAGTTGACACATTGAATTTGGAGGAGACAGAAACATGTTCTTTACACTACTGCTTCCGTAACTTCTCCCATGAAAAACAACAAATGATTTTTTTTGTTAGAACTACTACAACTATAGGATACAGAATTTTAATAGTTTTCCTGCCTACAAACTTATGCTGAAGCTGAAGTTGGATGTGGAGGAACAGATACATCGGTAATTCCTTCTAACATCAACACAACAGACTTCATAGAAGGACGGATACCTGGTTCATCTTGGATACACCAAATGCCCACCATAACCATTTTCTCAAAATTCTGCAAGTCTACATCTTCACCAAGATCTAGCTTGTCCAATTCTCTTTCAACCAAAAGCTCGTATGCCCAATTAGAAAGTTGAACTTCCTCTGGTCTTGATACATTAGTTTCTATATTTCTCCTGCAGAAAACAATTTCCAAGAGCATTACTCCGTAACTGTAAACATCTGCCTTGACTGATATTGGAGTGTTCTTATGCCATTCAGGAGCCAAGTAACCTCGTGTCCCTCTGACCATTGTAAAGGTTCTTGTTTGATCAGGCACTAGCAATTTTGCTAGCCCAAAATCAGAGATCTTAGCATTCCAAAAATCATCCATTAGAATGTTTTGAGGCTTTATATCGCAATGGATGATTGGTGCTTCACACTCTTCGTGTAGATATAGGATCCCTTTAGCAATATCTAAAGCAATTTTCACTCTGTGACTCCAATTTGGGATCCTTTCAGTTCGGAAGAGAAGATCTGCAAGGGAACCGTTGCTCATGTATTCGTATACTAGGAGTCTCTGGGAGTCCTCAGTACAGTAACCAAGTAGCCGAACCAAGTTCTTATGATGAGTTTTTCCAATCGAACGCATCTCTGTGAGGAACTCCCTTTCACCTTCACTGACCAACTTCTCTAGCCTCTTCACTGCAATAACTTTTTTACCCTTGTATAATGTCCCTTTGTAAACTGCTCCAAAAGATCCTTTTCCCAACTCTTCCCTGAAACCCTTGGTTGCATTTTTAAGCTCCCGATATGAAAATGCTCTCAGAGTGAGCTCATGGGCCAAGCCAAGATTTCCGCCTCCCAACCGCATTCTGGCCTTAACAACTCTTGACTTAGAGATGAAAAAAACAGAAACTGCAATGGCAATTGAAAAGCATGTAATGAATGCTACGCTCATAGCACAAATGAGCATCACTGTCTTCTTGCTTGTCTTATGGACCACTGGAGGCTTCGTTGCAGTGGCAATGGATCGGTTGCGGCTTTCGACACTCTTCAAACCCACCTTGAAGAAAACCTTTGATGAGTCACCTTCCAATCTCTTAGCATATTTCACTGGGAACTTCACTTTCTTGCAGTCCCCAGATTCGTACAGCGCACCAGCACAGTTACAGTCCTGCAAACAGGACTTTCTGCAATCTTCTTCTGACATGGAGTTTCTAAAATAAGGAAAGTCATCCCAAGTCATTCTCTCCATATCAGTAATGCTATACGAGGATGTTTCCTCTGCAACTTTGCATAATTCTTCAGTGTAGTTCCTCTTACACCCATTATATCTCTGGTTGGGATTGATAAAAACAGTGCCAGGAAGACAGCTGCAGTAAGGTTGATTATCGTTCATGGTGCAGTAGCTGTTGAGACCGCAGAAAGACTTCACTTCGCACTGACTTTTTGGTGCATAATGCATAAGAGATGTAGTGTAGGCACCATTGCTGTCGAAGTTATGAGAATACAATCGAAAAATTCCATCGTACTCCAATGTTGCACGGTAGATAGTTGAGCTGTTTTCCGATTCTGAATCAGAGGAAAACACAGGTATGCCACTGGCCAAGGTGTTGTTAAGGATTAGCAGTTGCCCGGTACTGTTATTCAAGTACAGATGGGTACCGGACGCAAAAGTGGCAGTGTTCCAATAAGCATCTACTGAAGTGTCTATAGTGTCTATGGGATACAAAACAAGATTCCCATCAGATTGCATTTTAAGATGAAACCTTCCTGTTGAAAAATTGGTTGTAGATGCACTGGAAAGCAGTTCACCCCCTGCATATAGATTCTGGCCTCCTAATATTGTATCTGTAGGAGATTTGAAACTCTCCCAAATGGCATCAGAATGTTCATTGTAGAGCACTAGATTTCCAGAATTAAGCATGCGAGCGTTTGAAGCTGACTTCTCTATCTTAGCAATGAGTTTCTCTTCACCGGCCTCATTGTTGGCAGAATATGTTCTTAAAAGAAGCTTACCGTTTACGGTCAACTCCAACGTAGCATTTGATGGCACAGGAGGGTCATCTCGGTATGCTGTCCAGGTGATTATATCAGCTGGCTTACACACCAACCAAATTCCCACTATAAAGCCACTGCCCTGTGGGTAGAACCCAAAGGCAAATGTGCCAGAAGGGGAGCGCCATGAAGTTGGTTGGACGTTGGTGGAGATTGAAGAACCTAAACTTATCAAGTTCGAGTGGTTCTGCTGGGAACTTACAGGTTTGTAAATACAAATTACTAACAAAAAGAAAGCTGCATAAGCAAAAGCCATTAGATAGAAGTATGGAAGATAGATGATCTTGTTGTCCTTGTTACTTCTCACAAGTCTCGAATGACTATAAAGTAAAACAAGGGAAACGCTAAAGCTAGGGCTCCACCATTGCTTCTTCTTACGGGCACCGACTATTAATCTAAGATGATCGCTGAAACTTGGGCCCATCACTGGTAGACTTGATTTTTCTATAAATAGAGTTATTTAATTTGTAATTTAAAAAATATTTTGAAAGCAAAATATTCAATAATAAAATTTTGAATAGAAGCTTTTATACGTTGATCTTATTTGATAAAATTTGTATTATTTATGCTTGTTGTAATTTTCTTGTACTGTTTCCATCCATTTCACTCTTGAATCAGTCATGTTTATGGTAATAAATGTTTTTTCTCCACCAATATTTTTTGTAAATGGGTTTCTAGATATATTGTTCAGACTCTGGTACAGGTGCCGATGCATGCCTGCCTGACACAAAATCTCCAAGCACAAGAAGATGGAGATCCAACCACGAAGTCTCCAAAAATTGGATACAAATATAGATGATCCTAGCACCACAGGTTCATGAGATTTACCAAACAATTATCATTGACTTAAAACCTAATTTAGAAATTATACTTATCATACAACCATCCTTCACATCTCTTTCATGCAAATGGCACTAAGAAATTGTCTCCAAATGAAAGCATTGGATAAAAAAAGACACAGAGTCTGCAATATTTCCTACCTTCCAATTACAGGAAAGGATCAAAGGATGACTTGCTCATCTTACATTAGCTAACCATTTTCTTTCTAGTTATATCATTGTTTGTTTGAAAGCGATTGAGTGCATTTTGTTTGAAAAAAAAAAAACTAAACTAATGGTTTTTCAGAGTTTTTTTTTATGGTTTTTATGTACTGATATAAAAAATTATTTTAATATATTTTCAAGTAAAAAATATTTTTTTAAATCATGTTACATTACAATACTAGATGTACACTCAATGTGTGTTTTAGAGTGTGGTTGTAATTGCTTTTCAAAGTGTTTTTTACTTAGAAATACATCAAAATAAATTTTTTTAATTTTTTTAATTTTTTTTTTGATATCAATGGATCAAAATAATTAAAAAAACTAAAAAAAATTTAATTTTAAACCAAAAAAATTTAAAATTTTTAAAAACGCAAATTGAAGCATATTCCCATCAGTGTTCCTGTCAGGACATTTCTACTCTGCATGCCAGTAAAAATAGACAGCCCCAGAACCTTCCTGGTTGCTTATAACAAGAATCTTTTTTTTCCTTGAAAGACATAATGTAAGGAGAGCTTGCACACATGACTTTAATTATTACAGAAAGATTATCAGCACAAAAAGGACAAGGATAATTGTATTGAGCAAGACTGATTGAAAGAGGTTGAAAATTGTCCCATAACAGAAAATTGACTTGTAGTGTTGAAGCAAACAACACGGCTTATTGACAAAATCAAATACCTGTCCCTTTCTGAGATGTATGGTCTAAAAAAAAAGTCTTTTATATAGTTGCTTTTCCAGTATTGTTTGATTAACATAAGCCAAAATCAAATACCTGTCCCTTTCTGTGCCTTGCATGAACGCCCGTGCCACTAACTTAAGCCACACAGTTTTCTTTCTCTCCTGCCTCATGAGAGATGTAATTAGAGAACATACATATCAGCAGGATAGTTCCTGCTAAAGAGGAAGCCACTGAGAGCTCTTACAAGGTTTTACTTGGAAATTTCTTAACCAGTAATATGAGCATGAGAAGACAAGGGATGCATGAAACTTTGTTTCCTTTTTTCTGGTTAAGTTGAAGATAGCCAAATAACTACATGGCCCATGGAGTTTTAACATCTCAAGTTTAATAGATTTTTTAAATTTCATAGTGATATTTTTTTTAAAATTAATGTGGATGTTCGGACTAGTTTGCGTGTATTTCGACTAATCTCACAGGTCTTAAAATTAACGACTATGTAAGCCTCTCGTGACCCTAAAATTTATGAGATTCAAACTAATAATTTTTAAAAAATAAATCCTTATGTTACTTAGAATATTTTTAGTAATATTTTAATTTATTTTATAGTGGACGTGTATAGGTTAGAATAATATGCTTATGAGTTGGTTTTTTATTGGGAAATTAACTCTCATAGTTTATTTGTGATTACACTTTGACTTCACGGTTTTAGAAATTACTGTTCATATCTTGTATCAATACAATGAAAAAACAAAAATCTAATTCTTCTCTCCAATGCAATAACACAAAATATCATAAAAATTAATCTTACGTGTAACGATGCTGATTTTACATTGCGAGTTATAAATTAATTATTTTTATTTTTAAAAAAATTCTAAAAAACTACCATTCATGTTAACTTGAGTATTTTCATCATTTTTCTAATCGATTTTTTTTAATTTTATCTTTTAACATTGTATTGATTAAAAATTAAATTTCAAGATTTATTTAGGTTTGTTTTTTATAAAGTTATTCTTAATTATCTCATGATTCAAATAATGAATTTAATGAGTTAAATCTAGTTAACTTGAGTAATTTTTTTTGTATTTTTTTAATTGATTTTTGAATTTCAATTCTATCTTTTAATATAAATTTCATTAAAGATTGAGTTTTTTAAATTTTCTTAACTTACTTACAATTTTTTTAATGAGATTATCATAACTTGACTGGAATACAAATAAACTCAGTGCATTTACTTAACATCTTCCATTAGAAATAGAATCAGCAATTCATTTCCTCCTTGTTTGCTCAATGCAAAGACAATGTCAAGCTCCTTACAATCTATCATGAGAAATTGGGAGATGATATGCAAAGCACTCTTTGCTGTGATGGTGACCTGACTTGCAAGTTGAATCTTTAGCAGGGCCTGCATGCAATCGTTCCAATCTTTACATCCTGTGTGCCAAACAAGTTGGAAAAGCACAAGACGAGCGTCTTGCATTATAGCTTTTGGTTCACTTTCTGAAATAAAAGGATCGATGGTCCCAAAAAAAAAAGAAAAGGAAATGACGTGCAGTCTAGAGAGACTTCTCATTGCGACTACTTGAAAAGAATATTAACAAGTTTATTTCTTAGAATAAAAAAAGAAAAACAATAACGTTTTATGCAATTACGGAGCCAAGAATTTTTCCGGTTCTGGACTATTAAATAAATATATAATTTTTTAAGATAAATTATTAACTTATATATATAAATTTTTAAAGTTAAAAGTAAAATTTTAATTCAAATACACTACCTAAAAAATTAAAAAATAAATTTAAAAATACATAAAATTAAAGTGAAAATAAAAATAAACTCACTATTAAAGTTACATCCTTCGATATTTTATGAAATATAATTCATCTATAATCAAATCTGAATCGATGTTAACCTCCAGATTATATTATAAGATACAGTCAAGTTGCTGTACACTTTTCTTTTGTCTGGCGCTGCATATAATTAAAATCTTCAACAAAAGAATCAGAAGCTAATTATGCTGACTGAGTTAACGTGGAGACCCACCCCATTGTTGAAACTTTGAAAAAGCTATGCCTCTCACTTCATTATCTGATCCACTCCAACTTCCATTCCCTACAAATTCAATATTTTTTAAGGTCAGTATTTAAAAATAAATGAATAAATAACTAAAAGCGACGCACCAATATTTAATTTAAGTAACCCCAAAGACTACTAATTTATATTTTGATATTAAAAGGGTCTCTATCTCCACTCGCTGGCAACTCTTCTTTAAAACAAAAGGCGGATGACATGGATATGGATCTGAATCTGTGAGTTCCAGTTTTGTATATATGTTGGTGTGCCTCTCATTAGTGAAAAAGCTAAATGCTGTTTATTGCACGCTGCTAATTGAGAAATACAGGACTCAGTTCAACCCAGCAAGTTGCTGCATCAGAGTTAAAAATATGATTATAAAAAGAATTAACACAAAAAGACCACTTCCATCCCACGCAAAATAGGCTTTGGCACCTAAATTTGACAATCGTGTCAAATGCAGACAACCCTACATGAAGAAGCATCCCAACTTTCAGGTGCCGTGTGTTTGTTTGAACATGATTTACAGCAGCCTGAATGAATCAAGGGAGGGCTGGCGTGCGCCCCCCCGGCATCTCAACCATTAAAAAGAAACCTCCTAAGCCCCTCTCCCATCAGCTTATTTTCTGCAGTATCAATCAAATCGACAACCGCGGCGGATGTAAGAGTAAAAACACATCTGCCATAAGAGTTGAGCATTTCCACTGCCAATGAACCATGCAGTGGCCAGATCGAGTACTCGGAGCAGAATATTAATCACAGGGTTTCAGAAAAGCTCTTCTGAATTTAACTTGTTCCATGCTTCCTATTTTAACAAAAGAAACTCATGATGAGAGCTAGGCAATGAGATTGAGGGGCCACTACAAGTATTTTCACACATCACGGATAGAGACTCGCAATGCTTTTCCTTTGCCACATAGAGATTGAAGAAATACCTTAAGTAAGTCAAACACTTTCTCAGCAACGTATTTTTGTTGAAGATTGGCGCCTTTTTGTTGCACTTTATCAGGATGAATGCATAAGGTTGCTTTTCTATAAACTTTTTTAACCGCAGCGCCAGTGATCAAATCGGTCAAGGATGGAAGCCCATTTCACTCTTGAATCAGTCATGTTCATGGTAATAAATGTTTTCTCTCCACCAATATTTTTTGTAAATGGGTTTCTAGATATATTGTTCAGACTCTGGTATAGGTGCCGATGCATGCCTGCCTGACACAAAATCTCCAAGCACAAGAAGATGGAGATCCAACCACGAAGTCTCCAAAAATTGGATACAAATATAGATGATCCTAGCACCACAGGTTCATGAGATTTACCAAACAATTATCATTGACTTAAAACCTAATTTAGAAATTGTACTTATCATACAAATGAAAGCATTGGATAAAAAAAGACACAGAGTTTGCAATATTTCCTACCTTCCAATTACAGGAAAGGATCAAAGGATGACTTGCTCATCTTACATTAGCTAACCATTTTCTTTCTGGTTATTTCGTTGTTTGTTTTTGTGTTTGATTGTTTGAAAAAAAAAATAATGGTTTTTCAATGTTTTTTGATGGTTTTTATGTCCTGATATAAAATATTATTTTAATGTATTTTTAAGTAAAAAATATTTTTTAAAAACACGTTACATCACAAATGTACACTCAATGTGTGTTTTAGAGTGTGGTTGTAATTGCTTTTTAAAGTGTTTTTCACTTAAAAATATATCAAAATAATATTTTTTTTATTTTTAAAAAATTATTTTTGATATCCACACATCAAAATAATTCAAAAAAACTAAATTTTTCTTTTAATTTTAAACAAAAAAAAATTTAAAATTTTCAGAATCACAAATTGAACCATGTTCCCATCAGTGTTCCTGTCAGGACATTTCCACGCTGCATGCCAGTAAAAATAGACAGCCCCAGAACCATCCTGGTTGCTTATAACAAGAATCTTTTTTCCTTGAAAGACATAATGTAAGGAGAGCTTGCACACATGACTTTAATTATTACAGAAAGATTATCAGCACAAAAAGGACAAGGATAATTGTATTGAGCAAGACTGATTGAAAGAGGTTGAAAATTGTCCCATAACAGAAAATTGACTTGTAGTGTTGAAGCAAACAACACGGCTTATTGACAAAATCAAATACCTGTCCCTTTCTGAGATGTATGGTCTAAAAAAAAAGTCTTTTATATAGTTGCTTTTCCAGTATTGTTTGATTAACATAAGCCAAAATCAAATACCTGTCCCTTTCTGTGCCTTGCATGAACGCCCGTGCCACTAACTTAAGCCACACAGTTTTCTTTCTCTCCTGCCTCATGAGAGATGTAATTAGAGAACATACATATCAGCAGGATAGTTCCTGCTAAAGAGGAAGCCACTGAGAGCTCTTACAAGGTTTTACTTGGAAATTTCTTAACCAGTAATATGAGCATGAGAAGACAAGGGATGCATGAAACTTTGTTTCCTTTTTTCTGGTTAAGTTGAAGATAGCCAAATAACTACATGGCCCATGGAGTTTTAACATCTCAAGTTTAATAGATTTTTTAAATTTCATAGTGATATTTTTTTTAAAATTAATGTGGATGTTCGGACTAGTTTGCGTGTATTTCGACTAATTTTACAGGTCTTAAAATTAACGACTATGTAAACCTCTCGTGACCTGAAATTTATGAGATTCAAACTAATAACTTTTAAAAAATAAATCCTTATGTTACTTAGAATTTTTATAGTAATATTTTAATTTATTTTATAGTGGACGTGTATAGGTTAGAATAATATGCTTATCAGTTGGTTTTTTATTGGGAAATTAACTCTCATAGTTTATTTGTGATTACACTTTGACTTCACGGTTTTAGAAATTACTGTTTATATCTTGTATCAATACAATGAAAAAACAAAAATCTAATTCTTCTCTCCAATGCAATAACACAAAATATCATAAAAATTAATCTTACGTGTAACGATGCTGATTTTACATTGCGAGTTATAAATTAATTATTTTTATTTTTAAAAAAATTCTAAAAAACTACCATTCATGTTAACTTGAGTATTTTCATCATTTTTCTAATCGATTTTTTTTTTAATTTTATCTTTTAACATTGTGTTGATTAAAAATTAAATTTCAAGATTTGTTTAGGTTTGTTTTTTATAAAGTTATTCTTAATTATCTCATGATTCAGATAATGAATTTAATGAGTTAAATCTAGTTAACTCGAGTAATTTTTTTTGTATTTTTTTAATTGATTTTTGAATTTCAATTCTATCTTTCAATATAAATTTCATTAAAGATTGAGTTTTTTAAATTTCATTATATGATACAGTCAAGTTGCTGTACACCTCTGATTTGCTTTTCTTTTGTCTGGCGCTGCATATAATTAAAATCTTCAACAAAAGAATCAGAAGCTAATTATGCTGACTGAGTTAACGTGGAGACCCACCCCATTGTTGAAACTTTGAAAAAGCTATGCCTCTCACTTCATTATCTGATCCACTCCAACTTCCATTCCCTACAAATTCAATATTTTTTAAGGTCAGTATTTAAAAATAAATGAATAAATAACTAAAAGCGACGCACCAATATTTAATTTAAGTAACCCCAAAGACTACTAATTTATATTTTGATATTAAAAGGGTCTCTATCTCCACTCGCTGGCAACTCTTCTTTAAAACAAAAGGCGGATGACATGGATATGGATCTGAATCTGTGAGTTCCAGTTTTGTATATATGTTGGTGTGCCTCTCATTAGTGAAAAAGCTAAATGCTGTTTATTGCACTCTGCTAATTGGGAAATACAGAACTCAGTTCAACCCAGCAAGTTGCTGCATCAGAGTTAAAACTCCATAGCAGTCAGCACAATCTATGATGATAAAATGGAAAACAAAACAATCAATGAATAAAATTAAAAAATGCATCTAAGGCTTAGAAATAACTGAGATAAAACACTATTTTTCTCTCTTGATACATGGTAGAAGTCTGAGCATATTTATTTATTTTTTTAATTTTAATTTTAATAATAGTTGTGTTCTTTCTACCCCAAGAAATCAAGAACGCTAATTTCATTAAAGAAGATTCTAAAGCCCATATTTAGATAAATTAGAAGAAAGGACTGCAACCCTAGTGCAAAAGACCTATAAACTTGCCTAACAAATCATACCCAGAGAAGCAAAAGCCAGAAACAAGCTAGCTCAATTTTTTTTTATTAAATAGACTCATTAACATTTTTTATATATTTATTGACGTAAATAATTTTAAATTTATCTAATTAAATATATACAAAACGTGGATAGCATAACTAAACACACTGACTTTTGGCTACCAAACTAGCTTTTGGCATTAAGTGGCTTGTCCCCAGAACCTGGTCCCAAATGCCAGCAACCGAGCATGTTTTTGTGCTAAAAATACTACGCTATTCGACTTATAATTCCAATTGTATTTATGTAGTTAAATGTTTTTCTCTTTAATAAATCCATTATTGGATTTGAAATTTAAAACTTATTTTATAGTTCAAAATGGAGATTTGGTTTGTTTTTCAAGTTTTTTATTTTTATAAAATTGATTGAAAAAATAAAAAATTAGATCAGGTCATCTTGGCTTAGCTCGAATCGGTAAAATCAAATACACAAGTAAATAGTAAATTTTAATATTCAAAGTTCTTAGCTCGAATCGGTAAAATCAAATACACAAGTAAATAGTAAATTTTAATATTCAAAGTTAAAGACTGGTGGAGTAAAATCCAACTATGATCTAAAGTATATTTGGAAATGTAGTGAAAATCGTGTTTTTTTTAATTTTAATTTTTGTTTTAGAATTAATTTTTTTATGTTTTTAAATCATTTTGATGTGTTGATGTCAAAAATAATTTTTAAAAAATAAAAATATATATTATTTTAATATATTTTAATATAAAAATACTTTAAACCAAAACCACAACCACACACGTACTAATCTCGTTACTTTTAATTATAGTTCTCGTTACATTAAACCATAACCATTCCTTTATGCATGTGCACGCCTTGCCACACAATCCTTTAGGAAAATGGGTTGCCCTCTGACGACTTTCCATAACTGGCCAGGATTAATTTGGACTCTTCGTTGGCGATAACAGCGATGGGAATGATGACACTTCTCTGCATCCTTGACCATTTCAATTCCGAGAACTCCCCCACCATCCCATAAAAAAGTAGTCCTTCTTCTTTGAAGAATTTTCCCAATTAGTCCTTATATTTTAGATATGGTCTTCAACATGCTTTTCCAAGTTTAATTACTCTTAAATTTCCCTTGAGACATTTTCTAATCTATCCTTTTAATAAGTTTCTTTGTTTAAGCTAATAAAAATATAATTACTTAAAAAAAACTCAAATCCTACCTAATTTATTTAAAAAATGAAAATTAAGATTTGTTTTTTATATTAATTTTTTCCCATGGTTATTTGTAAAGAAGAAACTGTAATCTAACCATTAACATGTTATTTAATAATTAATTACATTTCAAATCTTTTGTTTTATTAATCTTAAGTTAAACTAATAAAATCAACCCATAACTCTATCATTTTATTGATTTTATTATTAATTAATTTTTCCTAAAAAACATTGTTTTAATTTTTTTTAAAAATAATTCAAAATTCTTGAAACGAAACTATATTGAATTGATTTATATCGGCTTGGGTTGATCTACCCAACCCATAAATTAGTCATGTAACAAACTATTTTTATAAATTTGATCACATGTAAATAAAGTTTAATTAGTCTAGAGACACTATGGAGTAATTTGGGGCCAAAGTCTAGGACTTCGATAATACTTAAATAATAGTAATGTTCCTACAATAACAATGACGTCACATAACTTTATATATATATATATATATATATAGGCTGATGGAAAACAAACCCTTAATCGTATTAGGATCTTGAACTCATAGAAATCCAATGAAATATATAGGCTGTGTAAATACAGTCCATTTGTTCCGTAGGCTTACTGCACCCCAGCTTCCAAGCCTAAGCTTTCTCCTAGATAGGGTGCAGCCTATGTCCCATCCAAAGCCCAAGTTAGCTAGGGGGTGGTTTCAGCATATGTAACTTTTTTTTTTTTAATATAAAAAATAATTTTTTAAAAATAAAATATATTTTAAAAAATCATTTCTACCACACTTCCAAACTATACTTCATATTGTTTTTCTTTTTAGATATATATATGAAAAAGTAAAGGGCAATTTTATATTTTTTTCAAAGAATAAAATTGAGAATTTAGTATTTATATGTGAAATTTTTTTTTCTTATCAAACCTTCTATGATAGTATTTTTTTTTCGGTTAACCATGTTTTTTAAAAATTTTTGAAGTTTTTTTTAGTTCTAAATTATTTTAAAACTATGAATTTAGTATTTATATGTGTATTTTTTTTTCGCTCATCAAATCTTCGTTGATAGTATTTGCTTGTCTGGTTGGATCATGTTTTTCAAAACTTTTGAAGGTTCTTTTAGTTTAAAATTATTTTTTTGTATTTTTGGATCGTTTTGATACGTTAATATAAAAAATAAAAAAAATATTATTTTAATATATTTTAAAATAAAAAAACATTTTGAAATTTTTTTTCTCTCATAGTTAAAGCTTTAAATTTCTATTTGTTGCCGTCTCTTTGAACATATTTTTGGTACTTCACAGGTCAAATTGGAAGCAGAAACAGATAAAAACGCCTCACAAATCACTTCAAATCCACGACCATTTAACACACAAATACATGGTTACATATTACGTATAGATTATGCATAAAACATGAGGCAAATTATTTGGAGACTAGGCGGTGATGCTGAATGGAGCTATAGCTGGTGGAGCTGGAATGTCATCGGACCCTTCAAGCATCAAGATCACATTCTTGATACAAGGACGTAAAGCTGGATCATGCTGAACGCACAGCAGTCCAATCTTCACCATTCTTTCCAGTGACTCGAATTCTATATCTTCATCCTTCACAAGCTTATCCAACTGTCCAGCTGCAAAGCATTGATATGCCCAACTGGGAAGATTCATTTCATCTGGTGTTGAGACGTCTACTTTTATACTGCTTCTGCAACAGATGATCTCCAGAAGTACAACTCCGAAGCTGTAGATATCAGCTTTTACCGACATCAAGGCGTTATTCTGCCATTCAGGTGCCATGTGCCCTCTACTCTGTGAGAGTGCCATCGAGCTTCTTATTTCGTCTGGATATAATAGCTTTGATAATCCGAAATCGGAGATTTTGGCTATCCAAGAATCATCCATGAGAATGTTTTGAGGGGTTATATTGCAATGGATGATGCAGGCTTGACACTCTTCATGTAGATAGAGTATTCCTCTAGCTATATCTAGAGCAATCCTCACTCTTTCTTTCCAAATGGGGCGCCTCTCAGACTGGAATAAAAGATCTGCAAGGGTGCCGTTTCTCAAGTACTCGTAGACGAGAACCCTCCGAGAGCCCTCCACACAAAAACCAAGCAACCGAACCAAGTTCCTGTGATAAGTTTGTCCAATCACAGTGATTTCGGCTCGAAACCTTTTTTCCCCTTCATCTAAAACTTTCTCAAGTTTCTTAACAGCAACAGTTCTGTCACCCCCAGGTATTGTCCCTCTGTAAACTGCACCAATAGAACCCCTGCCCAGCTCTTCCCTGAAACCACTTGTAGCTTTCTCAAGCTCACTATAAGAAAATGACCGCAGAGTGAACTCTCCAGCCAAGCTTATGATTCCTGACAGCTTTTCGTAAAGATAAGCTCGATCCCTGTACACGCAGAAAGTAGAGATTGCAATGACAAAACACAAGAAAGTAACAGAGCCGAATGCTATAGCAAGAAACAAAAGTAAACTTTTCTTGCTTTCTATGATGATTGTCAGGCTCATTGGAGGTGCAGCAGGAGTTGGTTTCACTTTGAAGAAGGCTATAGATGATTCGTTTATATCTTTTTTACCATATCGAATTGGTGCAGTATACTTTTCACACCTCTCATTCTTATATAGAGCAACATCACAGAGACAATCTTCCAGGCAAGCCAAACCACAATTTTCCTTCTTCTCATCTAGGACAGAATAAGGATATCGTTCGAACAATATATTCTCTACGGTTATGACATCGTACATTTGCCCTTCTTTGGTGCCTGTGCAAAAACTTTCAGGGACATTCTTGTAGCATCCACTGAATTTCTCACTGGGGTCATTGAAAGCAAATCCAGGATAACAGGAACAGTCAGCATTAGTGCCCATGCCAGAGCAATAACTGTTGAAATCACAGAAGCCTTGAACATCGCATTGATTATTCAACGCAGACCACTCAATATGCACACTCCGGCTAGTTTTGTTCTCTAAGCAGTGTGAATACAACCTGAAAATCCCATCAGCATCAAGCGTCGCACGAAAGATTGTTGTTTTGTTGTTACAGGGATAAGAACTTCTTGCCAACAAGACTGGTTTTTTAGAGACCGTATCCATGAACAGAAATCCCTGGTGATTGAAATAGAGACTCAACCCCTTTTTGCTGTCTTGATAAGTATTACTGGCCCAGTAAGCATCAACAGATAGACCAGCGCTGTTTGTAGGGTAGGCGACAAGGTTTCCATCTGCCTGCATCGCGAGGAAAAACCTTCCACTGGAGTGATTTGAGCTCGACACACTTGAAACCAATTTATCAGAATAAGTAAGATTCTGACCTACTAATATGGTGTCAGTTGGGTAATCAAAGCTTTGCCAAATAACAGAAGAACCACTGTAAAGCACGAAGTTACCAGAATCAAGCATTGAAGCTGAAGCTGCGACTTCTGAAACATTAGCAATAAGATTTTCATTGCCCTGCTCAGTTCGAAGAAGTAGCTTACCCTCTTCTGATAAGTGAATTGTAGCATTGAAGGAGACTGGTTCATCATCTCGATTTGCAGTCCAGACGACCGTGTTATTAGGTTGACCCATCATCCATATTCCCACAGCAAATCCATTTCCCTGTGAATAGAAGCCAAACGCAAAATTGCCTGAAGGGGATTGCCATGAATGTAAGTTAGAGATGGGAGATAACTGAGAACCTAAGTGTATTTCACCAAATTGGTTCGGTTGAGTTCTTGCTTCCACAAAGAGTATCGATAACATTAGAAGCAGAAGCCCTGATACCACAGCCATGCGGACAGGAGTGTGGTGTAAAAGCCAAACAGATACAGAAAAGCTAGCTATTGTTGAGACTCTACTGCCTAAATGTTAATGTGATGAAAATTCTAGCCAACTTCAAAACTAAAACCGTGTGAAATGAAGGATTTTTTTGTTGTATTAAACTCAATCAATCTAGAAGGTCAAGGAAGGCAACCACCGGCCAGCCAGCCACCAGCTGTGACCGACCAGCCGCCAGCCACCAGCCGCAGCCGCCAGCCGCCTTCACACCATTGGCCGCCAGCCGCCTTCACACTTGAAGGTTGAATTATCTTGTTTTGAATTCGTGTATAAATAGCAAGCTGAGCTTATGCTATTATGTGTGGAGAGAGTAGAGAGAAACACTAGAGAGAAAGAGAGAGGGCGTGTATTGTTAAGCTTTTGTGTTAATTAATTGTAAGCTTGTGTTCTTGAAATAAAACAGTGTGTTTTATCCCCTCCGAGTGTTTCAAAGCCACCACCAGTGGTTTCTCCCACCAACAATTGGTATCAGAGCCCCGTTCGTCAGAAAACAGAAGTGTTTTGGGAGATATCCGAATTTTCAAAGTTGTCAAAAACAAGTTTTGATCATTCCACCGTGTAGAGCTCATCCATACGAACTCACTGCCGCAAAAAGCAGCTCAATCGGACCCCGGGGTGATCCACACGCGCCGCCTGAAGATCCGGTGGCTGTAGCCCAGTCTCACCCACGCGCGCCAGAGGAAGAAGACGAGTGACGTCCACGCGCGCCATATTCGAGCCGTTAAGCCGAGCCGAGCCGCAAGCCAAGCCTCCAGCCGCGCCGAAGAATATTCCCTTTTCAAGCCTAGCCGCTAAGCCGAGCCGCTATTAGCCTAAGCCGAGCCGATAGAATATTCCACAGAATATTCCCGGTTCAACCCAGCGAACCGCCCGTCGCCCAGAATTGGTGTTTTGACCGGTTCACCCATTTTCTGACCTGATTTCTACAAAGTCAGACCGGTTCCCGACTATTTCAACCATTCCGGATCGATCTACAGTGTCCGTTTTGTTGAATTCAACTCCCAGAAGGAGATATAGTCATTAAAAGAGCAAAATGACTACAGAAAGTACACAAACACTCATCCCGAAGCTGACCAAAGACAACTATGATAGTTGGTGCATCAGATTGAAGGCATTCCTTGGTTCACAAGAGTGTTTGGAGATTGTACACTATGGTTATGATGAACCAGAGTCCAAAGAAGAAGAAGATGCTTTACAAGAGGCACAGAAGCAAGCCTTGAAAGTCAACAGAAAGAAAGACAACAAAGCAAAGACCATCATCTACCAAGGTCTTGATGAAGATACATTCGAGATCATAGCTTCCGCTGAAACATCACATGACATATGGGAGGCTCTCCAACAAAAATACAAAGGTGCTGACAGAATCAAGAAGATTCGTCTTCAATCTTTGCGAGGTGAATTTGAGTTATTGCAAATGAAGTCCTCAGAATCTATTTCTGATTATCACACAAGGATTATGGTGATAGTCAATCAGATGAGGAGAAATGGAGAAGCCATCGTCGATTCTCGAATTATTGAGAAAATTTTGAGATCCCTAGATCCAAAATTTGATTTTGTTGTTGTCGCCATTGAAGAGTCCAAGGAAGTGGACAAGTTGACAGTTGATGAGCTTATGAGTTCTTTGCAAGCTCATGAGCAGAAGATTGTAAAGCGAAATGGAGATAAGGCAATTGAGCATGCCTTACAAGCAAAGTTGTCGCTCAAAGAGAGATATGAGCAAGGGGAGACTTCAACAAGTGGATATACCACTCAAGCAAGAAGTCAACAATCCAGAGGAGGATTTCAACAATTCCAAGGAAGAGGATCTTGGAATACAAGCTTTAGAGGAAGAGGTGGTAGAAACACCACCAGAGGAGGTAGAGGACAACAAGCATTCACTCCTAGAGGAAAAGGAGGCGGTTACAATAACCGTGACAAGAGGAATATCCAATGTTATAGTTGCAATCAATTTGGGCACTATAGCACTGAATGCAGAAGGAAAGCTCCGTTGGAGATACGTGAGCAAGCTAACTATGTAGAGAAGGATGACAGAGAAGAAGCTGCATTTCTTGTCCAACAAGAACTTGGCGAGAAACAGGAAAATATATGGTATCTAGATACTGGAGCCAGCAATCACATGTGCGGCTACCGAGAGTTATTTAATGATCTAGATGAGACCAAGCAAGGTCTAGTTACTTTTGGAGATACCACAAAGGTTCCATTCAAAGGTAAAGGCAGCATCCCAATTAAGTTGAAGAACGGCGATTCCAGCTACATCGCCAATGTTTATTATGTCCCAGCCATAAAGCAGAACCTGATCAGCTTAGGTCAACTTTTGGAGAGAGGATATACTTTTTACTCGAAGAATTGTCATCTGACAATTAGAGACAACAATTGGAGATTAATGGCCTATGTGAAAATGTCCAAGAATAAGATGTTTCCTTTGAACATCCAGTATGATGCAGCAAAGTGTTTGAGTGCCATCACCAACAGTGAAGAATGGCTCTGGCACCTGAGGCTTGGACATCTGAATTTCACGAGCTTGAAGATGCTAGCAAGCAAGAAGATGGTCAAAGGTATGCCTCACATTGATCATCCAGATGAAGTCTGTGAGAGTTGTGTCCTCAGCAAACATCACAGATCCAGTTTTGCCAAAAAAGTCAACTGGAAAGCAAAGAGGCCACTGGAGTTAGTACACACAGATGTGTGTGGCCCAATAACGCCTATGTCGACTGGACAAAATAGGTACTTCCTCACTTTTATTGATGATTTTAGTAGAAAGACGTGGATATACTTTCTGAAGAGGAAGTCAGAAGTATTCAATTGTTTTAAAGATTTTAAAGCAATTGTGGAGAAGCAAAGTGGCTACATGATCAGAACAGTGAGATCTGATCAAGGTGGAGAATATACAGCAAATGACTTTGAAGCCTATTGTACACAACAAGGCATCAGACATCAGACAACACCAGCTTATACACCACAGCTGAATGGTGTAGCTGAAAGAAAGAATCGCACGATTCTTGACATGGCAAGAAGTCTGCTCAAAGCAAAGAAGTTGCCCAAGCAATACTGGGCTGAAGCTGTATCATGTGCAGTGTATCTACTGAATCGCTGCCCAACCAGAAGTTTGCAAGCTGTCACTCCAGAAGAACCATGGAGTGGTCACAAACCAAGTGTTACTCATCTACGAGTCTTTGGTTGTGTGGCATATGCAAAGATCCCAGATGCAAGAAGGAGAAAACTCGATGATAAAAGCGAGAGATGCATCTTTGTGGGATATGGTGAAAGAAGGATGGGATACAAGCTGTATAATCCCATCACGAAGAAGGTGATTATGAGTAGAGATGTTATCTTTGAAGAAGATAAATCTTGGGAATGGACTGATAATAAAGAAGCAGTCAGATGGATCAACATTGATTTGATCCTTGAAGGTGAAGAAGTACCAACAGTACTTGTCGAAGAACCGATTGTGCCAGCAGCTGAACCACAAAGTCCGGTACACAGATTCCCTGTATTCAACAGGAGGAACACACCAGGAGCATCATCATCAACACCACCATCAGCATCCTCATCAGAAGAACCAAGAAGGATGAGAAATCTTGAAGAGCTGTACGATGCCACTCAAGTAATGGAAGATACAGATTTGTTTTGTTTCTTTGCAGATAATGATCCACTTAGCTTCAACAAAGTTATCACAGAAGAGAAGATAGAAACAATGGATGAAGAAATGCATGCCATTGAGAAGAATGATACCTGGAAGCTGACTTATCCACCAGAAAGCAAGAAAGCAATAGGTGTCAAAAGGGTCTACAAGACGAAAGCCAAATTAGTGGATAAAGGCTACAAGCAGAGAGAAGGCATTGAAATGAGAAGTGTTCATGCTTGGCATGACATCCCTCGATTGAGTTTAAAGGGGAGATTTGTTGTATTAAACTCAATCAATCTAGAAGGTCAAGGAAGGCAACCACCGGCCAGCCAGCCACCAGCTGTGACCGACCAGCCGCCAGCCACCAGCCGCAGCCGCCAGCCGCCTTCACACCATTGGCCGCCAGCCGCCTTCACACTTGAAGGTTGAATTATCTTGTTTTGAATTCGTGTATAAATAGCAAGCTGAGCTTATGCTATTATGTGTGGAGAGAGTAGAGAGAAACACTAGAGAGAAAGAGAGAGGGCGTGTATTGTTAAGCTTTTGTGTTAATTAATTGTAAGCTTGTGTTCTTGAAATAAAACAGTGTGTTTTATCCCCTCCGAGTGTTTCAAAGCCACCACCAGTGGTTTCTCCCACCAACATTTTTCGCTATCGGTAGTAGCTTGTTAAACCGTCGTAGTCCCATCTTTCCGGTCTAAATCAACGCTTAATGTTTACAGACGTCTGCAACTTTTCTTAGAGTGGCCTAGTGTGCTGTACTCCACAAGACTCTACCAAACGTGTTAGACCAGTTGGCTGAGAGAAGTCATTATCTTCCTTTACTGATACCCAGAAGCAACCCTCCAAGTCAAGATAATAAAGATTGAATTGCTGTTTTATATCATAGTAAATATTATTTTCTCAAGAAATTTCATCAGTTGTACTAGTATTTATATCGTAAAATTCTTATATGCTATAAGCATTTTGTATAGGACTGAGATTTATAGTTTACGTTGAATTTTATTTTTGTAATATTATTAATAGATCACCTAGCATTTGGAAATATTAATTATTCCCATATATACAATTTTTTTATAAAATTTCAGCAATACATCGCTTTCTTTTACTTATCGTAATTTTCAATTTCCTTTATAGTTTTCTTTTTTCTTTATTTCTTTACTTTTTTTTACTTACATTTTGTAGATTCCTTAGCATCATACACCTTCACCTCTTAATCTCTTAAACCAAGTTAAGAAATTCATTTGATTTGTGAGATTAAATTTCTAAGCTTAGTTTCTCCTCGCAGGAAGAAAGAAAGAAATAACAAGTAACATATTGATCTTCCATCGATCAATCCATCACAACAACATGCTGTAATGTTTTTTTTTTTTGTTAGAACCACTACAACTATAGGATACAGAATTTTAATTAATAGTTTTCCTGCCTACAAACTTATGCTTAAGCTGAAGTTGGATGTGGAGGAACAGATACATCGGTAATTCCTTCTAACATCAACACAACAGACTTCATAGAAGGACGGATACCTGGTTCATCTTGAATACACCACATGCCCACCATAACCATTTTCTCCAAATTCTGCAAGTCTACATCTTCACCAAGATCAAGCTTGTCCAATTCTCTTTCAACCAAAAGCTCGTATGCCCAATTAGAAAGTTGAACTTCCTCTGGTCTTGATACATTAGTTTCTACGTTTCTCCTGCAGAAAACAATTTCCAAGAGCATTACTCCGTAACTGTAAACATCTGCCTTCACTGATATTGGAGTGTTCTTATGCCATTCAGGAGCCAAGTAACCTCGTGTCCCTCTGACTATTGTGAAGGTTCTTGTTTGATCAGGCACTAGCAATTTTGCTAGCCCAAAATCAGAGATCTTAGCATTCCAAAAATCATCCATTAGAATGTTTTGAGGCTTTATATCGCAATGGATGATTGGTGCTTCGCACTCTTCATGTAGATATAGGATCCCTCTAGCAACATCCAATGCAATTTTCACTCTGTGACTCCAATTTGGAATTCTTTCATTTCGGAAGAGAAGATCTGCAAGGGAACCGTTGCTCATGTATTCATATACTAGGAGCCTCTGGGAGTCCTCAGTACAGTAACCAAGTAGCCGAACCAAGTTTTTATGATGAGTTTTTCCAATTGAACGCATCTCTGTGAGGAACTCCCTTTCACCTTCACTGACCAACTTCTCCAGCCTCTTCACTGCAATAACTTTTTTACCTTTGTATAATGTCCCTTTGTAAACTGCTCCAAAAGATCCTTTTCCCAACTCTTCCCTGAAACCCTTGGTTGCATTTTTAAGCTCACGATATGAAAATGCTCTCAGAGTGAGCTCATGGGCCAAGCCAAGATTTCCGCTTCCCAACCGCATTCTGGCCTTAACAACTCTTGACTTAGAGATGAAAAAAACAGAAACTGCAATGGCAATTGAAGAGCATGTAATGAATGCTACGCTCATAACACAAATGAGCATCACTGTCTTCTTGCTTGTCTTATGGACCACTGGAGGCTTCGTTGCAGTGTCAATGGATCGGTTGCGGCTTCCGACACTCTTCAAACCCACCTTGAAGAAAACCTTTGATGAGTCACCTTCCAATCTCTTAGCATATTTCACTGGGAACTTCACTTTCTTGCAGTCCCCAGATTCGTACAGCGCTCCAGCACAGTTACAGTCCTGCAAACAGGACTTTCTGCAATCTTCTTCGGACATGGAGTTTCTAAAATAAGGAAAGTCATCCCAAGTCATTTTCTCCATATCAGTAATGGTATACGAGGATGTTTCCTCTGCAACTTTGCATAATTCTTCAGTGTAGTTCCTCTTACACCCATTATATCTCTGGATGGGATTGACAAAAACAGTGCCAGGAAGACAGCTGCAGTAAGGTTGATTATCGTTCATGGTGCAGTAGCTGTTGAGACCGCAGAAAGACTTCACTTCGCACTGACTTTTTGGTGCATAATGCATAAGAGATGTAGTGTAGGCACCATTGCTGTCGAAGTTATGAGAATACAATCGAAAAATTCCATCGTACTCCAATGTTGCACGGTAGATAATTGAGCTGTTTTCCGATTCTGAATCAGAGGAAAACACAGGTATGCCACTGGCCAAGGTGTTGTTAAGGATTAGCAGTTGTCCTGTATAATTCAAATATAGATGGGTACCGGACCCAAAAGTGGCAGTGTTCCAATAAGCATCTACTGAAGTGTCTATAGTGTCTATGGGATACAAAACAAGATTCCCATCATATTGTATTTTAAGATGAAACCTTCCTGTTGACAAATTGGTTGTAGATGCACTGGAAAGCAGTTCACCCCCTGCATATAGATTCTGGCCTCCTAATATTGTATCTGTAGGAAAGTTGAAACTCTCCCAAATGACATCAGAATGTTCATTGTAGAGCACTAGATTTCCAGAATCAAGCATGCGAGCGTTTGAAGCTGACTTCTCTATCCTAGCAATGAGTTTCTCTTCACCGGCCTCATTGTTGGCATAATAAGTTCTTAAAAGAAGCTTACCGTTGACGGTCAACTCCAACGTAGCATTTGATGGCACAGGAGGGTCATCTCGGTATGCTGTCCAGGTGATTATATCAGCTGGCTTGCACACCAACCAAATTCCCACTATAAAGCCACTGCCCTGTGGGTAGAACCCAAAGGCAAATGTGCCAGAAGGGGAGCGCCATGAAGTTGGTTGGACGTTGGTGGAGATTGAAGAACCTAAACTTATCAAGTTTGAGTGGTTCTGCTGGGAACTTACAGGTTTGTAAATACAAATTACTAACAAAAAGAAAGCTGCATAAGCGAAAGCCATAAGATGAAGTATGGAAGATGGATGATATTGTTGTCCTTGTCACTTCTCACAAGTCTCGAATGACTATAAAGTACAACAAGGAAAATGCTAAAGCTAGCACAACCCAAAGGCAAAAGGCTGGTTTTTTTATAGCTTTTCCATGTTTTTACGTGCTGATATTAAAAAATTATTTTAATATATTTTTAAAAAACATCTTAAACCACAAGACATGCAACTAGTCTTCCTAGGGGGACATTTCCACGCTGTACGCCAGTAAAAATAGAGACATTATAACAAGAATCATTTTTCCTTGTAAGGTAAAAGACAAATTTCTTCACCTGTAATGTAAGAAGAAGAGCTTGCACATATGACTTTAATTACTACAGAAAGATTTTCAACACAAAAGAGATAAGGATAATTGAATTAAGCAAGACTGATTGAAAGCGGTTGAGAAAATTGTCTATGTTCCCTATTTCCTCCACTAATGGTATAACAGAAAACCGACTTGTGTTGAAGCAAACAACACGGCTTATTGACAAAATCAAAAACCTGTCCCTTTCTGACAAGAATGGTCTCAAAAAAAGTCTTTTATATAGTTGATTTTCCAGTATTGTTTGACTAACAATAGTGTTTGATGACTTGCCTTGCATGTAGGCCCGTGCCAATAACTTAAGCCACGCAGTTTTCTTTCTCTTCTGCCTAGTGAGAGATGTAATTTGAGAACATACATATCAGCAGGATGTATAGGTTTTACTTACAAATTGCTTAACCAGTAGTATGAGCATGAGAAGACAAGGGATGCATGAAACTTTGTTTCCCTTCTTCTGGTTATGTTGAAGATAGCCAAATAACTACATGGCCCAAGGAATTTTAACAGACATCTCAAGTTTGATAGATTTTTTAAATTTCATAGTGATATTTTGATGTACTTTAAGTGGATGTATAGGTTAGATTAATATGCTTATCAGTTGTTTTTAATTGGGAAAATCACTCTCATAGTTTATTTGTGATTACACTTTGTCTCCACAATTTTAGAAATTACCATTTACATATTTTATCAATACAATGAAAAAACAAAATCTAATCTAATTCTTCTCTCTTTTACAAGAACACAAAATCTCACAAAAAAAAAAAAAAATCTTGTGTAACGATGCTATTTTACTTAGATTTCAAGTTGTAAATTAATTATTCTTATTATTTTTTCAAAATTCTAAAAAAAAAACCCTAAATTGATTTCAAAACCTTTTTTTCACTTTAAAAGCTTTATGAATTGCTTTAAGGCCTGGTTTATGGGCACTGTTTTCCAAAAAGCATGCCTGCTAAGTCCTGGATTCTAGTTTTTTTGCAGTAGTGCTGTTGTTTGTTCTTCTGCGCAAATGTGAAATAGTATATCATAAACAGTTTAAACGACAAATCAGAGACGCTTTGCATATACAGAAAAATGCTGCTCCAACAAGTTGTTTGAACAGCAATTTTATGATATCTTTCGGTTTAGACAACAAGATGAGCCTCTTTCAGGCAACAAAAACAAACACCAGACACATTTTCACTGTGCATGGAAACCTCCAACCAAGAAAAACTCCTATTTCTCCCCAGTAAAATTCTCTATATCAAGACACAGAGACAATTTCCCAACCCATCTCCTCTTGCCTCTTTTTGTTAAAGTCACAGGGTCACTCTTCCAAACGACATTAAATTTTCAGGACAATATTAATATAATTCCAAGCAAATCCAAACTAAAACGCTAAGAACCCTGGACAATGAGCAATGTAGCAGGAGATAATCGGCGACACACTTCATCAAGTTTTCAGTTTCATCTTCTTAAAATCAATAACA
Organism: Populus trichocarpa; assembly: GCF_000002775.5. NCBI lineage: Eukaryota > Viridiplantae > Streptophyta > Magnoliopsida > Malpighiales > Salicaceae > Populus > Populus trichocarpa. The sequence continues at coordinate 1,577,523 of NC_037303.2, read as the reverse complement.
ACGTAAAATAACTCATTACAGCATCACTAACACAAAATTTATCATTAACTGGCACAAATTCTAAACCACCGACAGCCAACCCACCATTAAGATCTAGTCAGCTCATCTCTGTAACTACATCCCAAAAACGAAGTCCAATACAGTTGTTTATAACAGCTATAAAGAATTCTTCCAAATGCCGTCATAACATATTTTTGAAAAGCTTTTCAGGAAAAAAATGTAGTATATATACAATGACTTGATAAACGAGAGTATACACAATGAACTGCTGCTCAACAAGCTTTAGCACTCCAAAGTGTTACAAACCAGGAGACATGATGAAGGCTGGAAGGAGAGCAACAAGAAGCAACAACATCACTGAAAGAATAACGGTTAGTCTGGTGGAATTCTGTTAGCTGGAAGTTAGAAAAGCAGTTGAGTTAGTTAAGGAAGTAGTTAGAGTCAGTACTCAGGAGGCTTGAATATAGTTACAGTCAGTAGAAGAATAAAAGCTTGTATATAAACTGGTATATGAAACGTGTGAGAAAAAGAAGAAAATACAGAAGATCAATCTCATTTCTCTGCTCATTCTCCTCTGCTCTCTCTTGTTTCTGTTCCTTCTCAATTTCTGTTCTCTTTTCGTTCTATTCTTTCTAATCTTGTTAAGCTGAGCTTAACACAAAGGCACTGAAACTCATTAGTTACAATACAAAATACTTCTCGACAAATGCCATTTTTAATTAGAGCATTACCAATGAAATGTAACACCAAGCAAGCACACAGTGTGCCAACAGAAATGGTGAAACAAGGGAAAAAACGAAAAAAATAAACTCAGACAGACCACTTCAATTAGTTGAACTGCATTCCACGGCCATTTAAATCTTCAACCTATAAATATTCCAGGACCATTGCTATGATCTTGTAGCAGATGGCACAGAGAGATCGCTCTTCCCTTGTAAAATGATATATATAACTTTGATCTGGGATATGATAGTGAAGCAAAAGCACAGGGGGCTATCTGTGGTAAATGTTTGATGACATATAAGATTGGCATAGCAGACATGAGAGTAGAACATTGGAGAGTGTGTTAAACCTATTATTGACCATGATACTTCCCCACCCCTTTTCTTCTCAAGAACTTATGATGATAGAATTCATCAAAGGACAGACGTTGAACTGCAACAAGAGAGATACAAAAAAATGAATGGCTCCACAAATGAATCAGGAGGGAAGAAGGAAAGATATGTTTTGTTGGGGTCAGGCCATGTGCTAAACCTGGATTTGCAGAAAGAAGTCTTGAGCATATATCAACACAGTCCGGATGCAACCCTGAAAGGATGTGTTGAGAGAAAGGAAGACATGAACTTGACTTGATGTTCTGCAGCAACTGAGGTCATGAGAACTTCTTTTATTAGAGACTAGAGCGATCACAATTCAAAGACAATAAACTTACGGAAAAGGCCTACCTGGAAATTAGTCCTGCCACGAAAAGGTGGGTAACCATTAAGAAGCTCAAAAAGAATTACACCAACACTCCACATGTCAACCTATATAATGAAGCACTGATATTCAATAAATTCTATTCTGATGCAAAGAAAGCAATGCACCAAAGGAAAACATTAGCAAAATCTTTACCTTGTAATCATATCTTTGAAATTGAAGAACTTCTGGAGCCATGTAAAATGGAGATCCGCATACTGTCTCTACATAGTTATCAGGAAGCACCCTTCTATTTAAAGATGAGAAAGAAGAAAGTAAAATTAATACATTGCCTGACATGTCTTCAACAAAATTTTGGCATTTTTTCTTAATTAAGGGGAAAACAATTAGCAACATAGTTTCAAGGTGGTCTCCCTGAAACTTTCCAGGAAACCATCCCATTAACTTTCTTCTACCAAAAAGTTACCTCGATAAACCAAAATCAGCTATTTTGAGCACCACATCGCTCTCCTTGCCAGAAAGGAGAATGTTCTACAACAAATTGACCAATGTAAGCCAGTTTCAAGGCAACTCAATCTTCAGCCACCAATTTTGAACTCCACCATAGGTAAAAGAATTGCATGTACAACACCTCATACCTCAGGTTTCAAGTCTCTATGAATGATATGATGGCTCTGCAGAATTTTCAAACCATCCCCTGAACCATATAAATCATCGAGATTACAATTATGTAAACAGAGATGTGATACAAGCAACTCATATGTTGTACTGTGAAACAGATATCAAATGACCGCTACCCATCTGTTGCGTAAATCTTTTAGCAATCTTCTCTTGAACTCTCCCATGTTGTTGAAGGTAAGAAGCTAGATTTCCTCCAGAACAAAACTCCAGGACCAGGAACATGCAACAATCATCCTGAGATTGCAGATATTCTGATTTGCAGAAATGAAATATTATGGAAACAGAAAGCATATAAATCAGAGCTACAGAAGGTAGAAACATATCAAGTTAAACTCGAAATGAGATTCTCCTTTACATATGTCAAGCTTTTAGTTGTATCCTTGACATCATTCCACTTTATCTAGATCAATATCCTCAGTGGTTCAGTCATTTAAGAATTTCAAGGATTCATGTTAATGGAATTAATAATTAGAGTAACTGCCATTTATCTACAATTCTTTAAGAGATGACAGCTTGGATAGAGAGCAGGAAATGAGTTGTATATATTGCTAAATAGAAGACACCTGGGTCAGAGGCCTTCAACACTACATTTGCCAACACAATCAAAATGAATCTAACCACAGTTTCTCATGAGTATCTGGACTTTGAGGGTATTTAGTGGGAGAAACTAAATAAAATCATGCTCTGTCCTTTTTTCTCCTCAATCGTGGTGAATGGAGAGCATAAGTTTTTGTTTCTGGTATTCCATGGTCCTTAGTCCTTAGTATGATGTCTGATACAAAGGGTAGATAATGAGCTAGAGAAAAAATGTTGTTGAGGACATTTTGCTTCTCATATGTGTTTTGCCAATGACATCATTCATAATAAGTCTGTAGAAAGACGGGCTTGATGACATGCTTCCTTTCTTGCAGATTTAGGAAAATGTCTGGTTTAAGGTTAAACACATAGAAGATGAGAATTATGGGTATTTTCATCCAGGACTTGAATTGGTTCTCAATTATCCCTCTATAGCCCATTGTGTTGCCAGGGTTGGCCCTTGGCATGTTTAGAGGTCCCCATGGTGGCAATCCACATTTTCCAGCCTTTTAGAATTTGGTTGAATCAAATTCTAATCTCTCTTACTTTGCTTTAATATTTTAAGCATGATAGATGCACTACTACTCCATATACTCTTTTGGAGAACCATGTCTAACAACAATGCTTCTGTGAACATAATGCCTTGATTCATCTTCACACTCCACAGTACTCCATCAACTCAACAGTATTTTAAGATTGCATCCTCAATCCAAGACATTAAATTGCTAAGCCACAAATCCCATCTCAAAATGAATAATAATTGACTTAAAAAATAACCCAAGCTATCTTAAGTAAAACAAACCCTGCTTCTAATTCAACATTTACAACAGGAAGGAACCCTAAATACCAAATCAACCAACTTTTCCATTATTTTCCCTAAATCAACATATTTTCATAAAAGGGTATGCTAAAAATCACCTAAATAATCAAAACCAAGTTAAAAAAAAAAAAAATCAATCACAAAAGAAATTTACAAGAAGGGTTACCCTACAAATCCCCTAAGCATCAAACCAACCAGCTCTACAATCAATCAAACAACACAAATCAGCCGACAACATCAACACCAACAACAAATTTACTCAAGAGGGTATGGAAACCTTACCTCAAAGACATCAAGAAGGCGAATGATGTTGGGGTGATTGACAGAAGACAAGAAATTAAGCTCACAATCTAAGCAGTTCCTCAAATTCTTGTTGAGTTTAGAGAGATAAACTTGCTTCACTGCCACTTCCCCCCCTGTTATTTTGTTCTCTGCTTTCCATACTGTGGAAAAAGAGCTCTCACCCAGTTTTGATTTCAGGATGTAGTTTCCGATTGTGTGAGATTCTGAGAGATTCTTTGTTGCTTCAAGATCCATTTCTGTTGGTTTTGGATGGTTCGACAAAGAGTACTGAAAACGTTGTAGTAATATTTTGCCTTGGATTTTCGTTCTTCTGTTTTTGTCATGATGTCTGTTTGTGAACGTGGCAGGTAAAGAGATGAGAGTCTAGATTTTCTTTATCGATAAATTATATTTTAGGCACTGTAGCTCGTGCTATACAGATTTTTTTTTTGAACTAACGTATTTTTTAATAAAAAAATAATTATGAATTATGAGAATAATATTTTCTAAAAATAAAGTAATAAGAGTTCATTGCTTGAAATAACATATTAAAATTTAATTTTAATTAAGGAAATAATCACAGTTTGATTAAAGCACAAAAAAAAAATATTTCTTCATTCCTTCTTGGCCAAAAACTCACTCTCTCTTTTTTTTTTTTTTTTTTTTTTGTATATGTTAGCTTTCACTCTTAAAAATAAATCAAAGTAGCTTTTTATACAGTCATTTATAATACTTAAAAGACTTTAAATTTTTTTTTCTTTTTTTTTTCTTAGTTTATATGAGTTATGACCCAAAATAAAGTGATTAAAGCAAATAATTCTCCCTTCTTTTACTCGGGGTCTATCAAGTCTATTTGTTTTCTATAAAACTCAAACTTCTTTTTTGATAAAAATTAATCATAATATTAGATATATTTTTATTATTATAATTTTTTTCAACAACGAATAACTTCATCTTCATAAACTCTCAAATCCATTAAATGAAAAATAAAATACTTGTTGAGATGGATTGCTATGTAACACAACACAAAGTTCTATTGCTTCAATTGTTTTGGAGCTTACTTTAATCCATACACACTCTTCTTCAACTTACAAACTAGTTTTTCATTGTCTTTCACTTCAAACCTTTCAGGTTGTGTTTTATGTAGATCTTCTCATTGAATTTACCATGGAGCTCTTCAATTTCAAGATTCAAACTAGTAGTTATACGAAGCATAACCCGCATTAAAGACATCTTGATTATGGGTGAAAAGATTTCCTCTAAATAAATATCTTGATTAAAACTTTTATAAATAATCTTGTCTTGTACCAAGGTTATGAAAGATTTTCTTCAATTTTTAACATGATCATCTATTTTTTTAAATAAATAAATAAATAACATTGTAAAAGGGTTCCAATAAATAGAAAAAACAATAATATCTGAATTTTAATTTATCATCATTAAAAGTCTTCCCTCTTCCCTATGGAATGTGTTTATATAGATATCAAAAAATTAAACCCTAGTATTCTAAACTAAATATAAATTAAGAATCCTAATAAAATATTTTTAATAATAATAATAGCAACACCAACAAAATCCTAGAAATCGACATAAATAATAATAATAAAATTTTAAATGTAAGAAATTACAAACAAACAAGTAAACTTTCCTTTTTCCTACACAACATCATATAATTTGTCAAACGATATGCTAACGATGCTGGAATTATCATTGAGATTGGACTGCTGAAAGCTCTCTGCAAGCTGTTACAGGAAATATTTATTTGATTTCATAGACAAATGAATCTTTACAGTGGTCTATATGAATGGTACGATGGGAAAGCTGGGCTGCGTCATTTGCCAGTTGTGCCGGAGAGAAGATGGGCATCATCTGTGCTTGTTGCATCAATAGGTGGCGATTAATTTGTGGATGATGAGGTTGCTTCAGTTACTCTAATTTCTCCTTAGATCTGCGTTGTTTCAAAATACTCTTTTATGCCGGTGACTATTCTGACAAGAGATAGTGTATAGTTTTTCTATTTTCATACAAGATTAATTCCTCAAAGTATAACACTTACCTTCTGTTTATATAATTTCTTGATGGTGTAAGCAACTAAACGTCTTTCTTTCTGATATCCAACTTTAGCTGTCAGACGTATGAAGGTGGTATTGCAGGAGAATCAGGTCACCTTTACACACAAAAGTTGCCTCTAACTATGTGTTCTCTTTTAAATTTATTCTAATTTTGCCTGGATCCCAACACAATACAGGTATCATCTGAGGATCCCAGTCTCAATATCAGGGCTCTAAGTGAAAATCCCGATTTTTAACCTGGATTAATCCCAATACAAACTGGCCATAGCCTTGGCAAGTGTTTTTCCAAGTATTATGATGTTAGTTTAATTACCTGGGGGCTAGTATGGTGTCATCCAGCCTTTACAACAGAGAAAGTCATGAAAGATTTTGAATTAAGCTCAGTCCAGTTCATATACTCCACCTGTAGTAGATGTCTATATTTTCTATTTATGGTATCCTTTCCTGGATTACATTTTTATTACAGGCTTGCAGATCACTGGCAATGTTTTCCTAACTAAAAATTAGAATCTATGTTGCCAACTTTGCTCCCTCTATGGCGTTAGGGTCCTGATTCTTATTCCATGCCGACCTGGGTCTTATCCCAAACTGGCACCTGACTTTAATTAAGCCTCTATCAGAATGTTCACTTCTGAGCTATCTGCATTCATTTCCTTGGAAAGCAAACAATATACTTTCAAGTGGAGTGGAAAGTTGCAAGCCACAAAAGATAACAGGGGAAGGCTAGTTCGGCTTAAATAGCATAATCGTGGTGTACCCCAGCAGAACTGTGGTATTCATTGTTATTTATTTTTGGACCCCGTGTGTTAAAAATAGTGAGTACTCCTTTTAAAGCAAGTGCAGGAATGTAGCTCATGTTTACTAAAAATGATGTGTACCCTTTTAATATCAGTAATTCAAGATATTCCCATGTAAATATTAAATTTCTGGTCGCACCAGTATTAGCCGTATGCATGAAAATATTATATATATATATATATATATATATATATATATATATATATATATATTTGCCGTATTTGCATTGAAAATCGAGTATTTTAAATTCGAGATTTGTATTTTTATAATATAAAAAAAACACAAAGTAAAAAAAACAAAATAAATACACTTTCAAGTTGCCTTTCCTAGCTACGGTTACTAAAATTTCACTTGAACAGTAACAAATGCAACTAAGAATGCATGCAAAAGCTGGGAATCCCCCTTTCTTTAGCAGCAGCGCCTCCTCTTTATTTGCTGCAGAATTCCCCGTTTCTTCTCCTCCTCTCCTCCTTTTCTCGTCTCTTTTTTTTCGTCCCTTTTTTAGGTCAGTAGAGGAGGCTTATATATAGCCTAATATAGCTCTATTTAGGAAAAAAATCTGGGGACACAATCGCGGGTGGCTTGCAATCGAATAAAGCAAATTAGGAAGCCAAATATTCTGATTGATTTTGTGATCTTGGTAATTATTCTCCACGTGTAGAATCTCAGCCATTAAATGATGGTGCAGCTCTCCTCTGCGTTCTTCCACAGCTGGCCTAGGTGTTCAAAGTTGCTGCCTTTGGACCAAAGATGAAAAAAACTGGCGGGGCTTGTTGCCGGGTTCGTTGCGTGCAGAACATTGGTTTGTTCTGCATGCAACGTAATTAATTTTGGGTTCCTTCTAATTTTAATCTTCAGTTAAATCCCTAATTTTAACACTTTTCAATTCAGTCCCTAAAAAAAAAAGTCCAAATCGGCCCGTAATCCCTTGAATCAGACCTGCGAGCTAGAACCCTTCTCGTGGCAGGATTCCCTGCTTTCTCACTAGATATTCAAATGGGAATATCTTGGGCTTCTGATATCAAAATCAAGCGATTCAAAAGTCCAAATTCATCTACACATACAGGATTACAACTTTCATGAAAGATCCAAAGTGAGATAAAATCCTTTTGAAGAACAGAATTGCAAACAAACTCGGGCTGAAACTCTTCTCACAATAGGATTCTATGCTTTCACACTAGATATTCAAACGGGAATATCTTGAGCTTCTGATATCTAAATCAAGTGATTCAAAAGCCCAAATTTATCTACGCGTTTAGAACTACAAATTTTATGAAGGATTTGAAGTGAGATAAAATCGTTTTAAAGAACAGAATCTGGTCGCAATCTGGTTAGTAAAAAATGATCTCCTGATCTGATTCAGAAACTGACAATGCTGAGCATCCCGATATGACTGAGAATATGACCTAAGAACAGCGAACAACAAAATTGTGATGGAAGCAGAGTCTTTAGTGCAAAACTCGAGTTAGAATCCTTCTCGCGGCAGAATTCTCTATTTTCTCATTAGATATTTACATGGGAATATCTTTAGCTCCTAATATCGAAATCAGGCTATTCAAAAACCTAAATTCATCTATGCGTACAGGTCTACAACTTTCATGAAGGGTTCAAAGTGAGATAAATTCATTTTGAAGAACAGAATCTAGCCGCAACCTGGTTGATCAAAAGGATCTCCTGATCTGATTCAGGAAACCGACAATGCCGAGCATCCCAATTTGACTAAGAGTCTGCCATAAGAACAACGATCCCTAGGACCCAATAAAGGTGTAGGTCAATTCTTCAACATGTCATGAGTGACAGAATATAGCTAGGATGATCAGATATTGCATGAAACCAAGTCAGAATCCGAGCCTAAGTTGGAACATAAAATTGCAACAGCAGCAGAAATCAGTTTTTTTTTTAAATGCAAATTCTGAGGGATTTATATGAAGACTCCTTATCAGCCTAAGAAACCTGACGCTTTTGGCAGCAAAGGGGGAGGATAAAAAGAGTAGAAAACAGCTTAAACAGGGTTCGAAAAAATATTTCTTACTCCTCCGCTTTTGTCAATTTTCCAGCAAACATGAGCTACACTCCTGCACTTGGTTCAAAAGGGGTACACACCATCTTCAGCACGTGGGGTCCAAAAATGAGTAACAACATTCGTGATGGTGGCATATTGGGTTTTTGAGTATTATATATCAAGCAAAAATAATAAAATAAAATTATTTGAAAGTTTCTAGGATTTTGTTACACAAATTTAGAGTTATTTAGAGATTTACTACCTGAATATTTGGTCTTTTCAACTTTGAATACTTCTTTAAAAGTTAGGTTGTCGCAAACCACAAGTCGTTCAATTGTTCGACCTCTAACGGTAATCCTCTTGAATCACCAGTGAAAAATCTCATAAATCCTTATTTAGAAGAGAGAGATTGTTATGCCTAGAGTGTTAACTCTCTATTTTGTGACTTACATAATTTTGTTTCCTAACAGACAACCATATAAAAATAAGAGGCATAACTTACTATTTATAAAGAAATATGAAAAACCCTATAAATTAGCAAAATATCAATTTGCCCCTTGAATAATATTCATTTATTAATTCAAGATAATTTTAGAAATTAACTCAATCAAGTCCTTACATAATTTTTCTACGTCTAGAAATATAATCCATATATTAATTAACTATAGTCCTTAATTTCTAAAATATATTTTAATCAAATCATACGTAATTAAATCATCCAAATTTAATTTCTAATTAACTAATGGTTCTTAATATGTGTGACTCATTAGGTTTCTAATGTATTGACTCAAATATAAATTCTAATTGTAATTAAATAGAATTAAATAAATTAAACAATTTAATTTATTATCAATTCAAAAATTAATTAATTTATATTTGATGATCAGGTGCATCGTTTAGCAACGTCTCATAATCCCTAAATATTAAAAAAATTATTAGTGATTTGATTTAACCTTTCATTGATCGGTTTCTAAGTGTAATTAATATCCTTTCATCAATAATATTTCGATTTAATATTAAAACATGAAGTATGTCTGCCATGTTAAATCATGTTTGTTCTCTACATTATAGTCATTGATCGTTTGAATAAGATTTGAAATTGTTTTCAATTCTTATTCCATCTTAGCCAAGAATTTATCAGTCAATACTAATTGAGAATAGATGAAATATTTTTTCTAATTCACCTAGTGTGATGAATTTTCTTTTAATAACTCAAGTACCATCATGTAGTTCATGTTATACTCAATGTCTACCCCTTTATTATCTCAATGAAGATAACATGTAACATTATCAAAGCATAACATTCTTTATATAAGATAACTTAATGATCTCAAGTCTAAAAAACACTTACACAACCATCACGTGAGCCTTTCCATAGACATAAGTGATCTATCAATATATTTATAATTTTTGCCAAATCTGGCTCGAATAGTAGCTAATTTTTTTGTCGAGAAAATCATGAGAGAAAAAAAAATTAAAAATAATTTTTGCACATAAAATTAATTCGAAATTAACACCAATAATAATTAAAATAAGCAAATGATAACCCTAATTGTCTAACGAAGGCTTTGATAGCACTGTTGGGTTCTTAGATATCATACATGCCGCGGAAATGATAAAATAAAATTACTCGGGAGTCCCTAGAATCCCGTTAGACAGAACAAGAGTTGTTTAGAGATTTATTACCTAAAGATTTAATCTTCTTCGGCTTTAAATAATTTTTTAAAATTAAGCTGGGTTGTTGGAAACCACAAGTCGTTCAATTATTCAGCCTCCAACAATAATCCACACGAATCACCAGTTAAAAATCTTATAAATCTCTATTTAGAAGAAAATGATTGTTAAAAATATTCTAACTACCAACAAAATATTCCATCGGTAAATTATAAAATTCTAGTAGTGGTATGTATACGAGTTAAATTTTTTTTTTTAACTCTATTTCATATAAAGTACACGCAACACTTTACTTTGATTTATAAGCTTACATAATATTTTTATTCATCATCCTTTAAATTTTTAATTTAAACTTAACAATTGCAATCTAAAACATCTCCAACACATGAAACCATAGAAATTTTTTAATATAAATGGGGATCATATCTAGAATATAAAAAAATTAAAGATTATGTACATCAATTTTATTTATTTATTTCAAGATATCTTAAATTCAAATATTTTATCTATAGAATAAACAATTAACTGTTAAAGAAAATCTGAAAAAACGCAATATCTAGGAGTTCATTGATAAAAAATGAATCAGAATGCACGGCATACGTGATGGTTTATAAACTTACAATCTCATCTGATAAATTAAAACAGGTCCAATAATTAAAAAGTTTTGTTGGGAAGATGAGCTATTTTGATTAAGTTCCAGAATTTAAGGACAGGGAATTGATAAATAAAGCACAAAATATGTGCATGGGCAGGTAGGGACAGCAGGGTCGAATCTGTACTTCATATTCTCTTGTGTCAAAATTAAGGTTCCATCAGGATATTCTTGTCTCTCATCGAAAGTTTGTGGGGCTTAGCCGAGTAGTAAATTTGTCATCTAGTGGAAATTAATCACTTGTCCTTACTCTTCTGTCTGTAAGATAGAACATTCGATTCTTCTTACAGCTTTACTTTTCTGTTGCCTATTGTGCCAACGTTAAAAAAAAAAAAAAAAAAAAACCATGTCTGGACAAGGACTATAGTTGTTGGTTTTATATATATATATATAGTTGATATTTTATTAAAAAAGAGAAAAAATTATGAACACAAAAACTATAGGAAAAAGGACTATAGTGAAGGCCATTAGCAAAGGTTTTGACAGAAACTGAGAGTTCTACGTTCCCACCAAAGATTTCAGATAGAAATTGTGTCATGTGATTAAACATGGATTGTTCCCTTAAATTCTAACCACAACATGTTCTTCATTCCCGAAGCTTCATGCTAAAAACATTATGAATATTGGAGCCTTCTAATTGCCTTTGAAGGCATCATGGCAGTCATTTTTCTTTGATGGGATAATTAATGTATAACCTAGCGTGTATAGAATAGCATCCCTTTAACACTCAAGAGAATCTTTTAATCGAGAATTTCAACTAGATGTTTTAAGTGATTATTTAAGACTTAGAAGTTAAAATATTTTGTGTTTGGTATTGTGTATAATACTTTTTAAAAACATTATTCACTTAAATTAATATCAAATTGATATCAAAATGATCAGATTTATTTTTTTATTTTTTGACGATGAGTTATAAAAATTATCGAAAAATACTATAAAAAAATCAATTTAATATACTTGTAAAAAAAACAGAAAAAAATGGAAGATAATATGCTGACAAACATGTTAGAAGGTATCAAGTATAAATTAGAAGATTCTCTTGCTAAACATAGTTAATCTTTGTAAAACGTTCTTGTCAGGAACTATTCAAGTATGACCTAAGCAGCAGCATCATGAACACAACCTGTCTAATTGGCTTAGAAATTCATACCTTTCTTTCACTCTCTTACGTTTAATCAAATCTGATAAACCAAGTTGGTCATATATAATAAATTGGAAAGCAAGCAAGTGGCTAGGGAAGTGGTCTTGCTAGGTCTAAGTCCAGCGTACAAGCCAAATGGCTAAATGACAATAACAAGTCCATTAATGCTATTCAACTTCTAGCGGGCTTTTGACTTTAGGCTTAGGAGTCAATGATGGAGACAAAGTTTCTTCAATAAGGATGTTACATCAAGTATTAGAGGGCCATATTCATTTTATATCAAGCGTGCTAGAGAATAGTAACAGCCTAGTACAACAAAATTGTAGGGTTTGTGTTATTTTTTTTATTCTATATATATATATATATATATATATATATATATATAATGGACGTATACATATATAGATTGACCCAACCCTTGAGGAATAATAGATTACCCTTGAGGAATAATAGATTACTTGATCACTTGTTTAATTAGCTTGGTTTTATTAATTAGAAGCACAAATTGTATAACTTTGATTATAATCATAGTTTATGATGACATCACTGTTATAACCTTAGTAATGTCAATGAAAAAATTCAATTTTTTTTATTTTTTTTTCAAATGATATTATTGTTCAAAGGTTTTTTCCCTTAAAAAAGGATTTGATTGACTAGATCAATCAACCTAACCTAATCTGTAACTTAAGTTTTAGAAAGAACAATTTTGGATCAGATCTGGTTTAAGCTTTTAAAAGGTCATTATATACAGAATCATATCGAAAGTACTTCAATCATTTTATTTTCAAATCAAACATTTGAGAGCAGATAACTTAGCAGCATATCGCCAATAACATCCACTATTAATACATCATGTATGAAAGAACATGCTGATCTATGGGAAGAAATCACCACTCTTAAGTTTGCTTTTGAACTACCACTGGTGGTGATAAGCGATTTCAACGAGACTCTACTCCCTAATAAGAGAAGTAGTGGTAACCTCAATCTATCAGGTTCAACTTCATTTCGCAGATTCATATCCGACTGTGAACTGGTTGAATACAATATGCAGGGGCACCGGTTCACTTGGTTTAGGGGTGGGTCTATGAGCCGCATTGACAGAGCTTTTGCTTCCCCGAAATTTCAACTTTAGTTCCCGTCTTTATCTCTTTGCCGCTACCCTAGAGGGATGTCAGATCATTGTCAGCTGCTCCTTCAAAGCCCTGAGGTAGACTGGGGGTGGAAGTCGTTCCGTTTCATAAACTGCTAGCTGTCGCACCCTTCTTTCTTAACAGATTTTGAGGCCCTATGGTCTGATAGCTGTAAGGAGTTTCCAGGTGAGTTTAGTCTGATTAAGAAGCTGGGGAACATGGGAAAAAAGATGAGACAATGGAATAAATCCACTTTCGGGGATCAGAATCTAAAACTTGCAGACATCCAGAACTCCATTACAACACTTGAAAACAAAAGCGAAGTGTGCCCCTTGTCTGAGACCGAAAAAACAAAGCTCCAGGGGTTGAACTCTGATTTATGGGAGGTTAACAGAAGGGTTGAAGATATCTGGAGACAAAAATCTCGTCAAAACTGGTGTAAAACAGGGGATAAGAACACTCGTTTTTTTCACATATCAGCAAGTCTAAGGAAAGGCCGCAACTACATTAGTAAGATTGATCATAATGGTAGTCACCTAGTCTCCCCAAATGATATAAAAGAAGGCGCTGTCAACTTCTTCTCATCCTTGTTTCGGAAACCAACGTGTAAAAGAATTGAAATGGGAGGCTCGGGGTTCTCCAAAATTTCAGAAGCAAAGTCTATTTGGCTAGAAAGACCACCTTCAATGGAAGAAGTTAAGCAAGCTGTGTGGGAATGTGATGGTTCTAAAGCCCCTGGCCCCGATGGTTTCACCTTCTCCTTCTATAAAAAGGTATGGAATATCATCAGCTCAGAGGTTTTTATGTTGGTTAAAAGTTTTTTCAGAACTGGTAAACTTCCAAAGGGTATCAGCTCTTCTTTTGTAACTCTGATTCCAAAATCAAAGGGGCCGAGCAGATTCTCACATTTTCGTCCGATAAGCTTGATTCACGGGTTATATAAAATAGTGGCAAAACTATTGTCCACTAGGCTTAGACGTGTCTTGACAGATGTAATCAGTGTTAACCAGTCTGCATTCATTGCTGGGCGTCAGATTTTAGATGGGTTCATGATAGCAAATGAGGTTGTCCATGGTGTGCGCAGCAAGAAGGAGCATGGCCTCTTACTGAAGGTAGATTTCCATAAAGCCTTTGACTCAATTTTGTGGGAACATATTGACACAAGCATAGGATACATGGGTTTTGGCCCACACTGGAGGAAGTTGATCTTTGAATGCTTACCACTTCTAAATTAGCCATCTTGATAAACGGTTCCCCCAGTAGAGAATTTAGTCTGGAGAGGGGTCTCAGGCAAGGGGACCCTCTCTCTCCTTTCCTATTTGACATCGCAGTTCAGGGATTGACAGTTTTATTCAATAGGGCATCAGCTTCAGGTTATTTCAAAGGCTTACAGACTGCTCCAGGACATTACATAACTCATTTGCAATATGCCGATGACTCTCTGATTTTCCTGCCAAATGATTTTCCCTCTCTTCTACATGCTAAGAGGATACTTCGCTGGTTTGAGATCATTTCCGGATTGAAAGTTAATTTCTATAAAAGCTCACTAATAGGTATCAACTTGGACAACGACTACACCTCTAGCTTGGCGAACTCAGTTTTCTGTCGTAGTGATACTTTCCCGGTCAGGTACCTTGGACTACCTCTTGGAGCCAATCCCAGCAGACTCTCTACTTGGAAACCAGTGCTGTCCACTATCAGAGCAAAGCTAAGCACATGGAAAGGGAATTTTTTTAGCATGGCGGGAAGGTTATGTCTAATTAAATCAGTCTTAAGCTCTCTTCCTTTGTTCTACATGTCAGTTTTTGCTATGCCAAAGGGTATTATTAAAGTCATCTCTTCTCTAACCCGGTCTTTTCTCTGGAAAGGAACCTCAACATCTTATGGGATTTTTAAGGTGGCCTGGCACAAGGTAATAAAGAGTAAATCTTCTGGTGGTCTCGGGCTGGGATCCATCCACAACAAAAATTTGGCTCTGCTATTTAAATGGATTTGGAATCTGGATAATGGAGTGGTAGGAGGCTGGCAAGAACACATTCCTCTAAAATACCGACCTCACTTTATTAATGGTATCCCTGAGTTCACAGGTTCTTTATCTCCAACTTGGCATGGCATTGTTTCGATGATCTTCTCAACACAAAACATATCCAATCTTTTACATGCAAATGTCGGGTTCAAGGTGGGTGATGGGAGGAACATCCGGTTTTGGACTGACTCTTGGCTTGGCTCTACAACCACTCTCCAACTCTTATTCCCCAGACTGTATAACCTCTCCCTGCAGCAAAAATCCAGCCTTGCAGATATATGTGATTTGACAAATACATCTTTCAACCTATCCTGGAGAAGACCCCTCCGGCTTCGTGAAAACTGCATGAGGGAGAGCTTGATCGCAGAGGTGCAGCGTGGTCTCATTTTCTCAGATGGTGCAGACCGCAAGGTATGGAAATTTCACAGCTCTGGCATGTACTCAGCTCAATCAGGTTGCGCTCTTTTTGATAGTCTATCGGTAACTGAAAATAATCACTCCCCTGTTCTGCTATGGAATGGTTATGCTCCTCTAAAAGTGGATGTGTTCATATGGCTTCTTCTTCATGGCAGTTTGAGTACACGAAGTTTTTTAGCTGAGAGGAGAATCATTAAATATGAGGAATCTCACTGCCCATTTTGCTGCAAGGAAATTGAGACAATTAATCATCTCTTCCATTGGTGTCCTATAACATGGTCTCTTTGGGGTCGTTTCTTGAACTGGTTTGGGTGCTTAGGTTGTCTGCACAAAGACCCATATCAACATCTACAGGAATGGTCCGGTTTGATTAATGGAAATTTTCAGCGACGTGCTATTACCCTCCTTTGCAAAGGTCTGTACTAGTCAATTTGGATAGCGCGCAACCGCCTAATCTTCGAATCCAAGGCTCCGGATTGGGATATGATTTTTGATCTCACCTTTCACCGTTTGGCCTTCTGGTTGAAGTCTTCAGTTAGAAATTTCAGCTATACAGGCTCAGATCTTTTTAGAAATCCTGAATGTATTATGAACTGGACTAACTAATTAGGTCCCTCGTCACTTTGGTCTTCTCTTTTCTTTTACATTCCCATTGTATTTATCTTTCGTTCAGTTCCACCTACTTAATGAGGTTGTTTAATATATAATTCACTCGTTTACTATTAAAAAAAAAGGAACATATACAAAGGAGAATCAAACTTTGTTCACAAATTGAAAAAAAAAAAAAACTAAATTACTAATTACCAAAAAAAGAAAAGAAAACACTAAATTACTAGAAAACTGGTGGGGTTAGACTTCCTCACCTCTTTTATTTTTGTTATTTTTCTGATTTTGGAACCCAAATAGAAGCTGTAGTCAAAGGCCTAGACTTCCAACACAGGGACAACCTACACTTCTCATGTTGTACCCAGAACCTTCCACTGAACAAGCTGACCAAGAAATTGGCTTGAGAGACATTACATGAACTCAAAGGGACTGGCTTAAACCCTTTCAAGGACGCAAACCCTTCTTCCCACAACAGTCTCTCCTTCTTCTTACAAGGGAATTGGCTCACACTATCTACAATTTTCACCCCCAAATACTCCTTTTCTATCAATCTTAATTCCATTTCGTTTGCACTTAAGAAACTGCTCACGAGGGAGTCAGAAAGTGTAGTGTAATGGTGAATGGCCTCGCAGAAGAACTCTACATAAGACATGTAAGGAAATTTATAAAAACTAAATAATTCTTCTTCAACCAAAACAACTAGCTTGGGTGATAACCTGCTGACACCACCCAAGAAAGTCTTGATCGAAGAAAAACTTCTATTAGGCATGTGGAGCTGGTGGATCATGCAATTGACCACAAGAGCTTGCCCCATTTCGATACTTTCAAAATCTTCTTCGTTGAGCATCATCATCTGCTTGAAAACGAACGGCAAATTGATTGAATCTGCATACTCTTTAAGTCTTCTTCCTGTTTGTTGAACAGCAGCCACATCCTGCTGGTCACCAATGATGGCTGTTACTTTAAATGAAACATCCTTTCTCATTGTAAGGTCAACCATCAAAGGAGGCCATTGAATTCCCTCCATGATGTCAAAATCAATGATATGAATTTCTTGATCACCTTGTGTGGACTCAAGGATTGCTTGATTAGCTGTGAAGTGTGCAAACTTGACACAAGGAGAAAGTTCTTGAAGAACTTGAAAGGAAGACATGTTGTATTGTTGCCTATAACCAGGTCTAGGCAGCAACATTTCAGGAGCAGTAATGCTCTTGTAATGCAGACCTTGAGTGAAGAACAAAGCCAGCCTATTGAATGAGCTACCTCCATTTTCTCCATCCAATAAGAGATTCCGAAGCTTTGCTATTATGTTGGAAGAGAGGGTCCAATTTTGTGCTTCAACAGCTTCAGCTCCCATCAACAGAAGATCTGTTAAGCTGCTATCATCCAATAGCTCCTCATGAATTCCCTTTAAGAGGGAATTTTCTTCCTTCAATAGGCTTACATCCCCTGTTGTTTCTTGGATCATATCATGACCCAATTCAAACAGTACGTCATCAGAACTTTCAAGACATATTACATTATCTTGAGTCATGGAGCTAAAATCCATGAGTTCTGTCTCAATTTCCAGCAACCTTTCCATGCAGTCATCATATAAAGCATCATCTTGAATGGCACTCAGAACAATGGAATCTTCTGTTTGCAAGGAAAAAACAGATTCAAGGCTAAATTCATGGATACTTTGAGTGGAGCCTGGTTTGATAGAGTGATGGAGCTGTTCAAATTCCATCTTAGGAAAAGAATAGTTGTTGGATGTTAAATCATGTTCACAACTGATGCTTAAATACCAATCTCTGGGCACAGGTAAGCAGACATATTTTTTTTATTGATTTTTGATTTGATGTACGTGGATTAGCTAAACTCTGAACAACCACATAGCAAGCTCAATGAACCTCATTGATCCATGATCACAGGGAAAGAATAGTTGTTGCATATGTAGGTGGTGAGATTTGAATTATTTATCACAAGTTTTTGTTCCATGCATCTCTCGCATAAATTTATTTCTAACTAGATAAATATTCTCAAAATATTCCATAACCTAGAAAAATATTTACTTGATTTTGAGATTATTTTTAAGGCCCTGTTTGTTTGCTAAAAAGTAATTTTCTTTTGAAAAGTAAATTTCAGAAAAGTGAATTATTTTCCGATGTTTAGTAGTGTAATAAAAAATAAGTTGGAAAACACTTTCTAGTATTTTGTTATGTCATGGAAAATAAGCTGGAAAATAACTTATTAATGTTTTATTTTTTTCAAGTTTATTAAAATAATAAGGAACAAATCTTACAAATTAAAAAGTTGAATGAGAATGAAATTGAAAAAAAAATATAATTTCATAAATTATCTCAAATAAAATAAATAATAATCAAAATAATAGAGATCAAATCTAAAAAATAAAAAACTTAAAAGATGAAAAAATTAAAATAATAAAAATGAACATTTCATAAATTATTTCAAATAAAATAAGTAACAATCAAAAAAATAAAGACTAAATTTGATAGATAAAAAATTTCAATTAAAAAATGATAAGGGAAAAGCAAATAACAATTATAAAAATAAGGACCAAAACTAATATAAAAATTAAATTCTAAGGGATGAAATTGAAAAAAAAATATTCAAAACAAAATATATATAGCAATCAAAAGTTTGAGGATCAAATTTGATATAATCAGTCAATAATATGATATTTATAAATTTTTCACAACTTTCAAAAAGTGTTTTCCGTCCAAAATAAAAGGAAAACACTTTCCTGAAAACCAAACCAAATTTTCTTTTGACTGGAAAGTGTTTTCCGTTGACCGGAAAGTGTTTTTCATTGAGCAACTTTTTTAATGGCAAATAAACACAAAAAATTTAGAAAATAGTTTCTCAAAAATCACTTTTCAGAACATAAACGCAACTAAATATCATTTTATCGTATTAACATCCAACCAATACTTTCTAGCACACACCATTGAATGCCTCTATAAAATCCAAATATTTCTGCAATTTAGAAAACAAATGACCACCTACTTCAGTCTCAACAATAAAAAAAGACATTAAACTAAAAAAAAAAAAAACAATAAAAAAAGACAAACTACATTATATGGCCATTTAAATTTTCTATCTGCAATTGACTCGTACATTGAGCCAAAAACATTATTTACGGAGTGAAATAAAATAGGGGTAACTAACTCCAGTAAGAAAACAAAAAATCTCTATTATTGGAGTTCAAAAATCTCGAATCACATGATATATTAAGCATTATAATCAAGAACAAAACAAAGACTTGATTGCTTTGTACACTCTGCTCCGAGTGTTGATTTAGGCAACATGCAGATCCTCTTTCTGCCATGATTTAGGCAAGCAAGACAAATCTTAAATGAATTGTTGACACTCTGCTCTGAGTGTCCCAACTCAGAGTACCAAAAGATTCTCTTGCTTGCATAGTTTGTCTTCAAGCTGCAACACTCTCCCTCCCTCCCTCCCTCCCTCCCTCCCTTGTTAACTTATTTTGAGAGTCTAATCCAAAACAACAACCCTAATTAAATGTATTAGCCAATTATTAACTCCCTGAGGGGTTAGCTAAGAGCTGCTTTATTGGCATATGAAAGGGATGAAATTTGTCTCATCCATTGTAATTGTGCTAATGACAAAATTACGCACCCGTTTCACATTGCATTCCAATCAGAATGAGCAACATTTTTTAAATTTTTTATATATATTATTTTAATATATAATCAAATAAAAAATACTTTAAAAATAACTATTATTAAACCTGTAAACACAACTCACATCTTGATGTACACTGGTGCAAACATAAGTAAAATAATGATAAAAATAATATTAACAATTGAAATAATTTGCTGCTATAAATTTTAAAGTCCATTTGAGGATTTGGGAGTCAATGATTGTACCATTTCTATTTTGGGGAAGCACGTCACGTCAACTACATATAATAATGACGCCGACAGCCTACTAAAACAAAGAGGCTTTCTAAACTGGATCTGGATGAATGCCTTGCTATCATCTTCGTCACCGAAATCTACGATGTTTATTTTCATAATAGATAAAAGTTTGAGGTTAGGTTATTTTATTTTTTAAAGTTTTTTTATTTATATATATATTAAAATAATAATTTTTTTATTTTTTAAAAATTATTTTTGATATCAGTATTTTAAAATGGTTTGAAAATAATAAAAAAATATTAATTTAAAATAAAAAAAAAGTTTCGAATTTTTTTGAAATATTTTTAAAACATAAAATTAAAAACTAGACTGATTTTCACCGCAATAATAAATCGAAACACCAACATATGCAAAAACCCTCGTGACATTTTCTTTCTCTATTAAACAAAAGAAAAAAAAGGTCTAAAAACATTATCGATGGTGCAAAAAAAAAGAAAAAAAGAAAAAGAAATCTGATTGTTTGGGCCAACCCAAAAGACTTGAAATTTATTGTCTCGAAATTTTATGTCATGCTGAACAAATTATAGAGACAATAAATGCAATTCTTCTCCTAAAATATATACATGTTAAAAGGTTAATTAAAAACGCATAAAGATCCAATTGCCATAGAAAGAAGCAAGAAGATCCAACAGTGGAAGAGATAAGAAGAGAAATAGGTTGGCACACAATCCAAAGTAGGAGAGGTAAAAGAGGAGAAAACAAAATAAAAATAAAAATGGGGGCGTCAAAAAACACTTAAACTATGACGACAACACTCCAATATAATTACAAATGTTATAATTCAACTTTTACCCTTTGAAAAAAAAAATTGTATCAAAATATTTTGTGGACAAAATTTGACAGATTGTTTTTATTAAAAAAAAGTGTAGCTTCTGAAAAATGATCAAGATATAAAAATATTAAAAAGAGAAAAAAATAAAAAAATAAAATTAGAAATAAATTCGGATAAATAATGAAATTCGGGTGAAAAACAAGGTTGGGAATAATTTGAGTGACAATTATGAGCGTGATTAAAGAAATAGAATTTTGGTGAAATTACCTACGTGTGTGTTTACATAGACATTTATCAGCCGTGCTGAGGGTATGATCTGCATCTGCTTTCTGCCCAGCGGAAGCAACAAAAGCATAGCCATATATTACAAGACTAGCGTAAATACCTGAAGTTCATCCCATGTTGTGTGTAACAATTGTGGCTTCGGTCCAAGAATGGAGCCCATGTTTTTTTTTTTTTTTATGATAAGAATATCTTCGGATTAACTTGCTTGTTAATCAACACTAAATAATTTTTAGTGATTTTAAGACACATTCTCTTACATTTATATTAAAAAAAAACTATAAAATCTTAACTCAAAAAATAAATAGTTTTTTAGTCATCAACCCAATCTATAGGGCTGAGCCCATAAATTAGTGATTATGAAGAGTGACGTGAACAAATATAAGAGAATGCATAGTTTATAAATAATAAAAAATTCAAATTGTGTAATAATTATAATTATTTTATTGTATTTTTGGCAAATGTGGAAACTATGAGAGGATGTTTGGAAAGGTACAATAAAGGGAATAATTAAGAAGATGACCATTAGACAAAGAGGAGTTTATATATGCTAACATGTTTAAATAAGAATGTATGCATAAATCTTTAGATATTTCCTAAAATAATAACCAATTAATTTATGTAAAACTAAGATTTCGATAGATCCCTAAATATTCTCCCAAAAAAAGACTTTAAGTATTTTTTTTTCTTATATCATGCCCACATATTAAATAATTCGCATCTCATCATATTTTTCATATATTTTGTATGAAGATCTTGTATCCAAAGGTTTTATATTCATAGAATTAATTAATGGTATATATCTACTCATTCAATGCATGAAATTTTCAAAAATTAACTATACGTATGATATGAAGATTTTGTATCAAAAAATTCTTCCCAGCTGATAGATTATAAAATTCACGAGTGGGTATCTACTCATTTAATACATGAATTATCGGAAACTGATCATTTGGGAATAAAAATCTTGTGAGATTAGAAACTATCATTACTCCATTAAATATTTTTATATTTCAAAATGCATTAAAGATTCTACCTGTAACATTGATCGCATATTATAAATATCTGCATGCATGATGCTCCTTGTCCATTCACAACTCAGAGAAAAATGGCTAGAGATATGAGAAAGATAATGAGACTTGTAGTTGTAGCTATTGTTTTGACAGCATATATCGCGTCAAATGGATGTGTAGTGAATGGAAGATCTATACAGAGTGAAGATGTAGAGCTGGAGAAGGAACTTGCAGCAATAAACAAGCCAAGCATAAAAACTATTGAGGTGTGGTTATGCTTTTATGTTTTTAGGGTTTTTATTTCATTGAAAAACTTCACGAAAGATTATATTTTTCTTTTTTCCTATTAATTATTACATTGTTTTTATTTTTTGGTGATCACAGACAGAGTATGGAGACATATATGACTGTGTGGACATAAACAAACAACCTGCTTTTGACCATCCACTGCTTAAGGATCACAAAGCCAAGGTTCATTGCCTATATTTTGATCTCATGAACCTATCTTAAGAATAGAAGTTTTGAGTATTTTGTGTGCCTTTAGATGATTTTGCTACAAGTTTTGAGTAAATAATATTGTTGACGTTTCCTTTTCCTCCCCTCCTTTGTGAGAAAAGACGAGGCCTAGCTTAGCTTTGGAAAAGATTTTAAGAGCTTCAAGGAAGGATGCCTCTCTATTGGAGACTAACCCTACAAAACTAGGGTTGAAAGAAGGGTGCCCTGCAGGATCTGTCCCTCTACGAAGGGCCACAAAGGAAGATTTGAGAAGGGCTAAATCTAGTTTCAAAAGACTATCGAGTTTTGAACCAAGTAACCCTGGTCAAGGTTATGATGTAAGTAATAAATAACCTTCACTATAAATTTTCATTTTTTTTTTAATATTAATACTTCATTTGATTTATATATATGGTCCATGTATTATTAATTAATCACTGTTTCATACACAACAAAAACAAAACAACACAACTTGTTTAGAAGAATTTTGATTAATTAATTAATTATAAGAGAAGAAAAAACATATGCTTTTAATCTAATAATCAACTTTTACATGTATTTGTGAGATTAACTCTATGTTTTGTCGAAAAACATGTTTGGTAGTTAAAACCCAAAGTTCAAAAGAAAATGGATTTAATTTCATCTTACCAATTCCTCGTATTAAAATTCTAAATAAAATAGCCTTATCCCATGAAATTTTTTCTCTATGTAGTTTGCAGGAATTGTTACAACACCACCAGCCAATGTATTATTTAAGGGGATTGCAGCACGCATTAGCGTGTACCAGCCTCCTGTTAGTGGTCAGCAATCAAGTACAGCTCTGATTCAGCTTCAAACTCAGACTGAAACAAAAGTGGGCAGTATTCAAGTTGGATGGACAGTATATTTCTAAACTACATTATTTCTTAATTATCAAAGAAATATAATTCTTTAATTAATTATAGTTTTTCCTATGTTTTTTTTCCTTATCCAATATTATATGATTCTTGTTACCTTCTGTAGATTGATCCAGAATTGTATGGTGACAGCAGGGCTAGATTGTTCACCAAATGGAGTGTAAGAACATAGTGTCCTTATTTCTTGGATATATACGTTGTCAGAGAAATATAATGGATTTTGAACAAATTTTCTGTCTTCCACAGGAAGAACATGATGGAACTGTAGACGGTTGTTACAACACCCTTTGTTCAGGATTTGTTGTAACAAATCCAAACATTCCTATTGATACAGCTTTTAACGATGTCTCCATTGCTCAACGGTCTCAAGTTTTCCAGTGGATGATGGTAACTCTGGTATGATTTCCTCACTTTCTGGTATTTTTCTCAGTAGAAGGTTTAATGGGTTTTGGACTACAGAAAGGGAATACTCAGGCTACCCTTCTTAATACTTGAAAGTGAATCCAAGGGCAATCCTTTTTCACCAGTGTATCTAGCCCTGGGAATTACTGTGTAACCCAACTCACATGCAAGTGTATGATCGCACCTCGAGTTGACGAGCTCTCATTGATGGTTTGGCTCTTGAGAGTGGCTGCTTATCCATGATAGCACCTTTATTGATATCATGAGAAAGTTCGTGGTATTTGTTGAAAAAACAACATAAAACCATTTTTTGAAAACTCACTTAAAGGTTAAGCAGTAAAGTTAATCGCCTATTTGACTTTTTTATAATCTTGGCACGCAGGATCCATTAAGCCAAGACTGGTGGCTGTCAATGCAGGATGATAACATTCGAATAGGTTACTGGCCGAGAGAATTGTTCTCATTCTCCGGATTTAGTGTTGGAGGTTACAATGCAACATGGGGAGGTCTGGTCCATACCGAAACTGATGTTTCACCTGCCATGGGAAGTGGTATTTTTGAAGATGGTAACTACAATTCAACTTGCAACATGGTAAAGGTTCAAGTCAACATAGGAAATACATTCGTGTCTCCTTATGACAATCCTGTGCAAGTTCTACAATCTAGATGTTTCAAAGCTAGTAAGCAGAATACACATCCCGATTACCGATTCCAGTTTGGAGGACCCGGTGGTTTGCCTAATTCTTGTGTAGCTTGATAGTATGAACTGGATAAGTGGCAACCATGTTCTTAGTTTTATGAACACGCAATGCTTGTTAATGGTTATGAGTTGCTTAATCAATTCTAGCAAGCCTTTCTCCTCCTTTTGAGTTCTATGTTTTTTCCACTTGTTAAATCAATTGAAAACAAAGGAAACTGAAAATCTTCAAAAGGATTTCGTAGACATAGAATTGTGAGAAAAACTCGATATCCCATGTAATAGTTCGAAATGAATCATCAATATCAATATCAAGGAGACAAAATCCAAATCTTTTCATGGCATTAAAGCATTTTGTAATATCTTATTGTGAGAAATGATAAAAGTTGTAGAAGGAAAAAAATTAGAGAACGAGATAGTTTGATTGTTCTACTGAAGAGCACTGCTCATTCAAGGATATATTTATTCTCTTGTTATGTTCTTTTACAAGATGAACGCAGCCATATATATATACACCTCAGGGTTGCTATCCCACGAGGAATGAATGACCTACTGCCCACGTTGCACCAGCTGTACGTCAGGTTAGAAAGGACTAACAGAAAAGTAAAAGAAAAAAATAATAGAAAGAAAAAGAATAACAGACTAACAGCTGAAACTAAAAGAAAACGATCATCCTTTTTCTTCCAGTAACTTCTTATCATTGTCATTCTTCAACAGCCCCCCACAAGATGGAGCATAGTAGTTTACGATGCCTATCTTGGATATATGAGAAGAGAGCAATGTTGCAGGGAGAGCTTTTGTAAATACATCAGCCAATTGAAACTTTGTGGAAATATGTGCAGTTTTCAGAATTCTTTCTTGAATCTTGTCACAGATAAGGTGACAATCTATCTCGATATGTTTGGTCCTTTCGTGGAATATTGGGTTCAAAGCAATGTGTAATGCAGCTTTGTTATCGCAATGCAATGCAGCAGCATGAGGGTGAGAAACTTGTAGGTCTGTGAGGAGATAACGTAGCCAGGTAATTTCTGAACCAGTGGTGGCCATGGCACGGTATTCAGCCTCTACTGAAGATCGAGATACAACTGATTGCTTCTTGGATTTCCAAGAGATCAAAGATGAACCAAGAAATATACAAAAACCAGAAACAGAACGTCTGGTGTCAGGACATGATGCCCAATCGGAATCACAATTCGCGATGAGATCCAAAGTGTTGATAGAAGGGAAGAAAAGACCCTGCCCTGGAGCTCCTGTAAGATATTTCAGGACTTTGAATGCAGCTGTTAAGTGAAGATTAGTGGGACAGTCCATGAATTGACTTAAAATCTGCACACTATAAGATATATCTGGCCTAGTAATCGTTAAGTATAGAAGTTTTCCAACTAACTTCCTGTAGTAGGTAGGGTCAGATAGGATGTCACCCTTGTCTTTGCTAAGTCGCAGATTTTGATCCATGAGGAGTTTGGAAGGCCGAGACCCCAAAGTACCTGAGCTGGCTAGGATGTCCAGAGCATATTTCCTCTGACATATTTGTATTCCTTGTGTTGTTCTGGCTATTTCAAGCCCAAGGAAATAGCGCAATGTTCCCAAGTCTTTGATCTTAAATTTGTTATTAAGAAAGACCTTGATTTCTTCAACAACAGTAGGGGAGTCACTTGCCACTATGATGTCATCGACATATACCAGCAGTGCTGTGAAAGAGTAAGTATCCCGCTTGATGAATAAACTGTAATCAGACTTGGAATGATAGAAGCCAAAATCAAGCAGCAGAGAATTTTGAGTACCATTGTCGTGATGCTTGTTTTAAACCATAGAGACTTTTAAGCAGTTTGCAAACTTGGTGAGGTGATCCTTGGGTGTATCCAGGAGGACGCCTCATGTATATTTCTTCCTGCAAATCTCCATGTAAAAACCCATTATTGACATCAAATTGATACAAACCTCAGCCTTGAACAGCAGCAATGGCCAAGAGGCAATGCACGGTGACTAGCTTGGCAACTGGGGAGAATGTTTCGTGGTAGTCAATACCCTCTTGCTGTGTGTATCCCTTGGCAACTAATCTTGCTTTGAATCTTTCAATGCTACCATCTGCATGGTATTTAATCTTATAGACATATTTGCAGTCAATAGGTCTTTTACTAGGAGGCAGGTCAGTCAATATCCATGTCTGGTTAGACTCCAATGCCTCCAACTCATTTTGCATGGTTGTATGCCAGTGAGGTTCGAGGACAGCTTGAGCATATGTTGGTGGCTCGGTATGAGAAGATATCGATGCAACGAATACTTGAAAAGGTAAAGAGAATTGTGTGTATAAAAGAAAGTTACTCAAGGGAAATTGTTTACCTGGAAGAACCTCAACTGTCGTGGCCTGAATTGGATTGGGAGAATTGAGAGAGACCAGCTGACAATGAAAATCTTGCAAATACTTGAGGAGGAGATGAAGATGTGGAAATGGGAGAATGTGAGTGATCTGAGAATGAAGGGCCTGATGGTGAATGGTGAGATGGAATACTTGTGTCACACGTTTCAGGCAAGATAGCTGTAGTTGGAGACAGGTCAGCAGATTTGGAGGGTGAACAAGAAATGTGAGTTATTGGATCAAATGAGGTGTGAATGGTGCTCAGAGGGTCTAAGGTAGAGGAGTAGCAAGGTTGATTCTGCTGTTGTACCAGGGGAGAAATTGTATCAGAAGAAAAGGTTGCAGGTGTGTGGAAAGGAAAAACATACTCATGGAAGGTGACGTTTCTGGATAGAAAAGTGTCATTGGTTTTTAAGTCTAAAAACTTGTAACCTTTACCCCAAACGGATAACTAAGAAAAATACATCTTCTTGCTCTAGAATCAAATTTTCTTATTCCCTGACTTAAAGTGGTGGCAAAACATAGGCACCCAAAGACTCTTAAGTGATCATAGGTAGGATCATGTTTGAATATAGCTGCATAAGGTGTTGTATTTTGCAGTAGGGGCGTAGGGATGCGGTTTATAAGATAAGTTGCAGTAAGAACACAATCATTCCAAAAATCTAAGGGCAGATTAGCTTGGAATCTAAGGGCTCTAGCAACATTCAAGATGTGTTGGTGTTTTCTCTCCACTATCCCATTTTGTTGTGGGGTCTCTACACAAGTCTTTTGGCTGATGATACCATTTTTGCGATAGAAATCTGTCAGCTGAAACTCTGTTCCATTATCACTTCTTAGGTACTTAATCCTAGTTCCAAATTGGGTGTTAACAAGGTTATAAAATGACTCTATGGATCTTTGTGTGTCTGACTTATTTTTGAGCAAATAAACCCAAGTGCTACGAGACATATCATCAACAATTGTTAAGAAATATCTACTCTCATCATAGGCAGTCACAGAACATGGTCCCCATAAGTTACAGTGTATAAGTTCAAAGTTGAAAGAAGTTTTGTGTAAGCTGTGATTAAAAGGAAGTTTGTGTTGTCTCGCCATGGGGCAAACAGAACAAGGAGTTTCAGTAGAACATGAGTTTTTTATTACAATAGGATCTCTAATCAATTGCAATCTAGAGTTGGAAATATGGCCTAAACGGTAATGCCACAAATGAAAAATAGGACTAGTATTTGTGGTACAAGAAGAGTGCAGACGGTGGGTATCAAAATACTTGGATAATTTACACATCAAGGCAGTAGGAGATACTTGAATGTGCTGGAATTGGTATAAACCATTCTTCATTTCACCCAATCCAATCGTTGTCCATGACATAAGGTCCTGCAGAAAACAAACATTGGACAGGAAAATAAAACAGCAGCAAATGCTTTTAGTTAATGTTGGCGCAGAAAGAAGATTGAAAGTAAAAAAAGGGACGCATAAAACATTCTCAAGAGTGATCAAATTTGAAAGTTTAACAGTGCCTATGTGTGTGACTGGGATTTCTTGTCCATTGGGAAGTTTGACATTGTAGGACACGGTGGCTGTAATTTGTGTAAAAAATACAGTGCTACAAATCATATGATATGTAACTCCTATATCGATAATCCAAAGAATGTTAGTAATATCAAAAACTTTATGTGTAGAAGTGGAGAGACAAGTTGCGATACCAGACATAGATGGAAGACTTGTGGAGTTGGCCATAGGAACGGTTGAATGTGGAGCCATAGAGGAATGAGTCTCTGTTGAGTTGTGCTTCTCATGGAGTAATTGTAAGATTTTCTGATATTGATTTGAAATCAAATCCATCTTGTCAACATGGTGCTTTGGAAAATCTTCTGCTATGATCATATTGGTTTGTCTGGTATGAATATTTGGTTTCTTCCCTTTGTTGTACAGCTTGTGTCCTGGAGGGTATCCCACTAGCTTGTAACACTTTTCGGCCAAGTGACCACTCATATTACAATGGCTGCAAACAGGAGGTTTTGCATTTCCAGCTTTGAAACAATCTTCTAAAGAATGTCCTTGGATCTTGCAATGGGGGCAATAGGGTCTGTTGAAGGTCTTGAAGTTTGTGGATGTGTTTCTGGTGAAAAGAGCCATTGAATCAGGGGTAGATGTGCAAAGTAACATCTGATGTTGTTTTTCCTGTTGTTGAACGAAAGAGAAAACCTTGCTGACTTGTGGTATTGGATCCATCAGCATGATTCGATCCCGTATGTTGGAGTATGTTTAATTCAATCCCATGAGGAATTGAATTACACAGTCTTGTTGGTACCGATCAGTTAGGACCCTCATCTGTCCACAAGAACATTCGGGCATGGGACAGTGCAATGCTAACTCATCCCAAATTGATTTTAGCTTTCCATAATAGATGTTGACTAAATCATTTCCTTGTGTTAGAAATGAATGACCTACTGCCCACGTTGCACCAGCTGTACGTCAGGTTAGAAAGGACTAACAGAAAAGTAAAAGAAGAAAATAATAGAAAGAAAAAGAATAACATACTAACAACTGAAACTAAAAGAAAACGATCATCCTTTTTCTTCCAGTAACTTCTTATCATTGTCATTCTTCAACTCTTGGTGCACGATGTTTTTTTTAAATATTTTTTAAATAAAAGGTAAAAACCATATCCTTTCTCTCGTTACCAACAACATTACACTTCTCGCCATATACAGTTAGAAAGAGATAATTAATTGGGTTCATTGAAAAGAGAGGAAGGTCATGTTTGTTGAGGTTGGAATTATTTTACGGGTGCAACTCTTGGCATATATTGGTGTTGTGTTTCATGAATTGCTGCGAAACAATGTACTTCTTAAACAATATATATGAATTGTATTGATAGGAAAAGTGAAAGATCGTATTATTAATCAATTAGTCCGCACAATTCTTTCATTTTCATATGTATTAAAGATTGCAGTTTTTTTCTTTTAAGTAATGAATATATATCTTATCATAGTTTGTAAAGGAGCATAGTTCCAAACTTTAACATGAATGATCAAAAACAGGGAGGAAACAAACACCTCT
Organism: Populus trichocarpa; assembly: GCF_000002775.5. NCBI lineage: Eukaryota > Viridiplantae > Streptophyta > Magnoliopsida > Malpighiales > Salicaceae > Populus > Populus trichocarpa. The sequence goes on along the minus strand of NC_037303.2, from coordinate 1,547,307 downwards.
AGAGATCCCATTTCATCAACTACTTGAAAAATGTCATAGGAGATTTGCAGTTTTAGTTCTATAATTCTTTCTTTGTCAAACTTTGATTTATTTAAAGAGTCCTGTTTATACGAGATATAATGATCTTTAAAGAAACCAATTGAAAAGGGCTTTCACAATGCCAAAAGGGTGTAAAATATATTTTTTAAAACATAAAATGAAAAGGTTCAATATATTTTCATTGCTATAATATATATTCAATATAATCATGAAAAAACTTCACAAAAAAAATTGAATATTTCTTACGTGAAGGTTTGAACCCTTTTAGCATGGGCTATTTTTGAAAAACTAGTCGGAGATCCTCTAACTTTTAAGTTGATAAATATAGAAGAAAATAATATATATATAAAAAAATAAAATGAAGTTTAAGAGATGCATATCTATTGTGTGTAGATTGTGTTTACAAGACATAAAACTATTATGCTTATATATGACATGGCCATGGTGAATAACCTTGGCTTATATGTCTAGCTTTCAATGGAGAGTAGCTGGCTTTCTATGATTGTATATGGGATTTGTATTGCTAGGAATTTCTTTGTGTTCTTGACTGGTGTATTTATACACCTAGTCCCTTACTTTGTAGTGAAAAAAATACACTTGTGAAAAATTAAATCGAGCGTCATGCTCATTTGGGTTGATGTTGAAAGCTCTTCTAGGTTGTTATGTCATGCACCATTGGTTGATGATGATGGCTAACCATTGTAGGCATAGATATTAGGGTGTAGAAATTGGTGTAAAAATATTACAATATATAGAAAATATTTTTTCCTATTGTGTATCTAGCCTAATGTATTGGATTCCATAATTACTCCAAAGTTAAACTTTATACTTTCTTATATGTTTTTTAATGTTTAAAACAAAAAAATAAATAAATAAATATTTTAATTGTATATGGCCAAGTCTCTTAAAAATCATATTGTTTAGTATTTTTATATGAAAATTTAAAAATACATATTTGCTTGTTTTTTAGAATTTAATAATTAGTTTACTAAATTCATAAGAATTTGATCAATATTTCAATAACTAAAAATTTTTTAATTCATAAGAATTAAAGGTTAAATATTATGGTATACAATATTAGACCTACAAGTGAGGCTGATATTTGAATATCAAGAGTTGACTAGAAAATTTTCAAAGTTACTCTAAGTATTCACCAATTTTAATTGCAAGTATTTTTTTGCTGTAATATTCAAATTACAAAAATTCTTTTTCATGAGAATTTATTTGGGTATATGAGCCCATAATAAATTCTTAAGATCAAATTTATTCACATAAATAAATCTCAATCCTAAACCATAGATAGACTACTGGTTAGGAACTCATCAAAACTTTTAAACCACATTTAAAACTACACAAAACAGGTTACCTCAGGTATGGTGTGCTAGTGGTGCTAATACATTTTCTAACCACAATTAGTCTCTTACCCTTGAATCTATGATAAAACTAGTATCCCCAAGTTTTCTAGTGACCCTGAATTAAAAAATTAGATAGCAACTCTGTCAACCCCTCGACGCCGCATATACACGTTGAACGAAGGACTAGGTGATTGGTCGATGATTGTTGTGGTAAGGTTATTGCCGCAACCTTAGGATGTTGGTGGCTAGGGTTTAAAAGAGGAAAGGAGAACTTGATTTGATTTGATTTTTTTTTCTTATTTATTTATTAATTTTAACATTTTTTTTTGTTAAAAAAAATCCTCTCCTCAATATCTCAACCCTTGTATATTTTATTTCTCTCTCTTATATTTTATTTCTTTCAAAATACTCTCTCAAAAACAAAACAAATAAAACAAAACAAAAAGTTTCTCTCCTCTTTCTCTTTCTTTTTTATTCCCCTTTTATACTACCTAAAATTCCTTCATTATATTCTCTCATTTATTTCTTACTCTCTTTATCTTATCATCTTATCTTAAATCACTGGAAGAAGGGATTTGAAATGTTCATATTAGTCCTTCATCCCTTCCTTCATGATTATCATGCTCACTAAACGTTTTTTTTTTTAATATACTCCCTCTCAAAAAAAAAAAAAACAATTCTCCCAAAATCTCACTCCCACCTTCTCTTTCTCTTTCACTACCCTTTTATACTACCTAAAATCCCAACTACATATTATTTCATGTATTTTTTATCTTTATGATTATCATGCTCACTAAACTTTTTTTATGTTTTTTTTTTTATCTTGAAATTGTCAACATAAGTGAAAATGTCAAAAAATACAAAATGGTTGACCAAATTGCACCGAAATTGTTTTTTTAATTATATATTTTTTTGAAAATATATCAAAGAATCACACAAACTCACTTATCTTGTGTTTAATTTTTATCAAATAAATGAGGATAGTGAGATTCGAACTTGTGACCGCGTGGTTATTAAAGCTCTGATATCATGTCAAAGAACTATTTCAATCTAAAAACTTAAGTTGTTAGGTAAGATTTTAGGATATAATATATATTATTCTGAAATAAAATATAATAAAACATGAGGCTGAAAAACGCGTCATAACAGCTAGAAAATCATTATAAACTCTTTCATGTAATTGAAAAAATCTGGAATAATTCATAAACTATCGATCGAAACCATATATGATTTGCGTTATTTCAAAACACATATAAAAATTGTAGGAAACTGTAATGATAAAAGGTATAGGTGTAAAGATCAAGCCGGTAGCCAGTAGCTTTTTTTGTTCTTTCAAACTGTTTTTTTTTTTTTTTGTAAGATTGAACGAATTGAGTTCAGTTTGATCAAATGTCTTAATTAGTCTTCACCCAGAATTCAAGCAGTCAATATAGAAGTTATATTGGACAGTGGAAAAAAAAATTCAACCGTTATTTCATTCATTCTAATTGCAATAAAATACTGGGAAAAAAAGTCCATTTTGTCTCATCCAACTAATTATATAGACCATCCTTGAACAAGGATTGGATTATACTGTTCATATTGGACAATGGTATTCATCATGCAAGGCTGAACGAAAGGTCTATTTGGAATAACTATGTTGTGCTCGAATTGAAAATAATATTAGTAGAAGTAATAGCGACGATGGACATGAAGATGGAGACTTATAAACACACGGAGGAGGGAGAGATAGGGATTTTGGTGAGGGAACTTGTAGTAATAAGAGTAGGTTGAAATTTTTATTTTAAAAAAAAAATTATTATTCAATTTCAATCAAGAAGTTAATATTCGATTCAAGAAAAGAAATTTATATATCTCCTAACCAATTCAACTTAATAACTTAAATTATTACGTATTACGTGAGGTTTCAAGATATAATTTATATTATTCTATAACATTCTTTCTCAAGTGAAAACATTTTGAATTTAAAACTTACACAAGTTCATATTGCTTAATTTTTATTAAATAAATAAAGATAATAAACACTTAGTTATTAAAATTTTGATAGCATGTAAAATAACTCCATTTATTTAATATTTTGTAAGATGACAAGAAGTCATAATTATTCTCGGTTCATACATGGAGAGCAATTTAATTAAGCCCTTCTAAATATGAAAGGAAAGGCAGAACCATCCAAGACCAACAAGCGTTTTCCATTCTCATCAATAACACCAGCAGATTCACACGCTGGCCTAGGACAGTTTGTTGTCAGACAATTTGGGCACCATCTCAAAGCATAGACACCTTGTCCATTGTTTTCAATGTTGAAGTACCTGTTGTGTGGTCCCGCACCATGTAATGGGGGGACCACCACATTAATTAAGGAGGCAGCTGGCTGCCTCTTTGGTTTAAATTAAATGAAACGGTTACTGTAGATGGCAGTAGCAAATTTGAACAAAAGAGAGAAGAGAAAACCGAGAGAAAGAAAGGAAGAAGAGGCAGCAGAGCAGTCTGTCTTCTTTCTTCGATTTCCAGTTCGTTCACCGTTGGATCGGGCTGAGATTTGGACAGCAGCTTCTAGACACGTTCCTCTTCATTCTGAACGGTTAGATTGAAGATTGGTGGTGTGGAAGCTGGTCGTTTTGACAGAAAACAGGGCTGTCAGTGTTGTGAGCTTTTCTCTAACATTACTCTCTTTAATCTTGTTGTAATCCGAGAATAAGTTGTTCTTGATGATATATATGTTGTAGCCCTTAGTTGAATCTGAGGAAGAACTATTGTGAACCCATTATTTGTGATAGTGGAAGTTTTTAGGTGGACTCCGGTCCCGTGGTTTTTCCCGCATCGGGTTTTCCACGTAAAAATCTTGGTGTTGATTTGTGTGATTGTTGCATTATATTTGTTCATTGTTTGATTCTGTTTTTTACTGCACAAAGAGGGAAAAAGGATTGGGACTTGTGAATTGTGAATTGTATTCCGCTGAATTGATCCGGTTAGTTGTCCCTAGTTTTCCCAACAAAGTGGTATCAGAGCATTTGGTTGTGTAGATTGAATTCTTGTGCAGTTAAAATGGAAAAGGAAGATTCGGGTATGATAAAGCTCACTTCCTCAAATTATTTTCTATGGAAAACAATGATGGAGGATCACTTATATTGCAATGATTTGGCTTTGCCGATTGAATGTAAAGGAATAAAGCCTGATGATATGGATGATGCAAAATGGAATGGACTAAATAGAAAGGCTACCGCTAATGTTAGAAAATGGGTATCTTCTAAGTCCATTAATCATATTTCTCAAGAACATGACTGCTATACAGTGTGGAAGCTGTTGGAAGAAACCTTTGCCAAGGAGAGTGCACAAAACAAGGTTTTTGTAATTAGAGACCTTGTAAATTTGAAGTATAGAGATGGTGAAGATGCTTCAGTGCATATAAATGTATTCCAAGGGTTCTTGAATCAGTTGTCATTGATGAACCTTGAGTTAGCCGATGAAATGCAAGCATTAATCCTATTGAGTTCATTGCCGGATAGTTGGGAGACTTTGGTAGTGTCACTTAGCAATTCTACTCAGAATGGAAAGCTCACTTTGAAAACAGTGAAGGATTGTATCCTCAATGAAGAGAAGAGGAGGAAAGGGACAAGCACTTCCGAGTCTCATGCACTTGTTACAGAAAGTCGAGGGAGAAGTCAAAGCAGGTTCTCTCACGGCAAGCAAGATGTAGAATCCAGCAATAGAAAAGGCAAATGGAAGCCAAGAGGAAGATCTCAGTCAAGGAAGGGTTTTAAGTGCTACTATTGTGACAAGCCTGGGCATATGCAAAAAGATTGCAGAAAGTATAAAAGAGATAAAAAGGGTAGAGATGAAGACAAGAATGAAGAGAATGGTACAGCTGCAGTTGTATCTGATGGTGATGTTGCCATTGTGTGTGATGATGGCTGTGTTAATCTTGCATGTCAAGATACCACCTGGGTTGCAGATTCAGCAGCTTCTTACCATGTTACACCCCGACGTGATTTTTACACATCCTACACAGCTGGTGACTTTGGTCAAGTTAGGATGGGAAATCAAGGGATGGCTAGTGTTGTGGGCATTGGAGATATTTGGTTGGAAACCAATACTGGGTGCAAGTTGCTACTCAAAGATGTTAGGCATGTGCCTGATATGCGCCTACATTTGATCTCTACTGGTACTCTTGATGAAGAAGGCTATCACAGTTACTTTGGAGATGGTAAATGGAAGCTCTCCAGAAATTCCCTAATTGTTGCTAAAGGGAAGAAGATGGGTCTCTACATGTCACAAGCCAAGGTGATCAAAGGGGAGGTGAATGCAATTGAAGATTGCTCTACTGATCTATGGCATAAGCGGCTTGGACATTTGAGTGAGAAAGGCCTTGGCATCCTTGCCAAGAAGAACTACCTTCCATTGAAAGGTATGAACTTGAACACATGTACTCATTGTTTAGTTGGTAAACAACATAGAGTTGCATTTCAAAGATCACCTTCACATAGAAGGTCACATGTTCTTGATTTAGTTCATACTGATGTTTGCTCTATGATTGATAAGTCTCTTGGAGGTGCATTGTACTTTGTTAGTTTTATTGATGATCACTCCAGGAAGATTTGGGCCATTTGTTTGAAATCCAAAGATCAGGTGCTTGATGTCTTTAAAGATTTCCATGCCAGAGTTGAAAGAGAAACTAGCAGAAAGCTGAAATGTGTTCGAGCAGACAATGGTGGTGAATACAGAGGTCCTTTTGAGAAGTACTGCAGGGAACAGGGTATCAAGTTGGAGAAGACAGTTCCTAAGACTCCACAGCAGAATGGAGTGGCTGAGAGAATGAACAGAACCATTGTTGAAAGAATTAGATGTATGCTCTCTCATGCAAAGCTGCCTAAGTCCTTTTGGGGTGAGGCAATGAAGACTGCAATTGCCATGATCAACCTTTCTCCATCAGTTCCTCTTGAGTTTGATGTTCCAGATAGAGTTTGGAAAGGAAAGGATGTTTCCTATGCACACTTGAGAGTGTTTGGATGCAGAGCATTTGTACATGTTCCAAGGGATGAAAGGTCCAAGCTTGACAGCAAGACAAAGCAGTGTATTTTCTTGGAATCTGAAGATGATGAGTTTGGCTATAGGTTGTGGGATCCAAAGGAGAAGAAAATTGTGAGAAGCAGAGATGTTATCTTCTTTGAAGATCAAACCATTGAAGACTTTGAACTGAAGGAGAAAACAGAGTCTACAACTTTTATTCCATCTACTTCAAATCCAAGACCTACTCCACAGTTACCTTTGATGCCTGCTAATCATGGGGGAGACTTGCAAAATGATGAAAATGATGGTTTTCTTAATGAGCCATTAGTTGGTGATTCTGAATCAGCTAATGATGATATTGATGTTATTCCTGAACAGGTTATGCAGGAAGCTCCAAATGAGCCACAATTGAGGAGGTCAACCAGACCTCGCCAACCTTCCACCAAATATTCTCCTCATGAGTATGTGCTAGTTACTGATGGGGGAAAGCCAGAATGCTTTGATGAAGCTATGTCACATGAGAAGAAAAGTGAGTGGTTGAAAGCAATGCAAGAAGAGATGAAATCCTTGCATGAAAACCATACTTTTGAGTTAGTGAAGCTTCCTAAAGGTAAGAGAGCACTCAAGAACAAATGGGTGTTCAGGTTGAAAATTGATGAACATTGCTCACAACCAAGGTACAAGGCAAGATTGGTTGTGAAAGGTTTCGGTCAGAAGAAGGGTATTGATTTTGAAGAAATCTTTTCACCAGTGGTCAAGATGTCTTCAATCCGAGTTGTGCTTGGCTTAGCTGCTAGTTTGAATCTTGAAGTTGAGCAACTTGATGTGAAAACTGCCTTTCTCCATGGTGATTTAGATGAAGAGATCTACATGGAACAGCCTGAAGGGTTTGAAGCAAAAGGTAAAGAGCAGTTAGTTTGCAAGTTGAAAAAGAGTCTATATGGGTTAAAGCAAGCTCCAAGGCAGTGGTATAAGAAGTTTGATTCTTTCATGGTGGATCATGGTTATGACAGGACCACTTCTGATCATTGTGTATTTATGAAAAGGTTTCCAGATGGAAACTTTATTATTCTCTTGTTGTATGTGGATGATATGTTGATTGTTGGCCATGATGCTAAGAAGATTCAGATTTTGAAGGAAGAGTTAAGCAAGTCTTTTGCAATGAAAGACTTAGGACCGGCAAAACAGATTCTTGGCATGAAGATCACACGTGACAGGAAGAAGGAGAAACTTTGGCTATCTCAGGAGAGATATGTTCAAAAGGTACTTGAGAGATTCAACATGAGCAACTCCAAACCGGTTTGTTCTCCACTTGCAAGCCACTTTAAACTAAGTTCTAAACAGTGTCCTTCAAGTGATGAAGAAAGAGATGAGATGAAAAAGGTTCCTTATGCATCCGTAGTTGGTAGCTTGATGTATGCCATGGTTTGCACAAGGCCGGATATAGCTCATGCAGTTGGTGTGGTTAGTCGGTTCCTCTCCAATCCAGGTAAAGAACACTGGTCAGCAGTGAAATGGATACTCAAGTATCTCAAAGGTACTTCTAGTTTCAGCTTATGTTTTGGTAATGATAAACCTGTGTTGGATGGATACACAGATGCAGATATGGCTGGTGATGTTGATTCTAGAAAGTCCACATCAGGATACTTGATGAAGTTTGCAGGGGGAGCAGTCTCATGGCAATCAAGGTTGCAAAAATGTGTGGCATTATCCACTACAGAGGCAGAATATATTGCTCTTACTGAAGGGGGCAAAGAGTTGTTATGGATGAAGAAGTTCTTACATGAACTTGGCCTAGTTCAAGAGAACTTTGTGTTGCACTGTGATAGTCAAAGTGCAATCCATCTCAGTAAGCATCCTACTTTTCACTCTCGATCAAAGCACATTGAGGTTAGATATCAATGGATTCGAGATGCTATGGAGATGAAGTCATTTGTTGTTGAGAAGATTCATACCGATAACAACGTGTCAGACATGATGACCAAACCTCTACCGAGAGAGAAGTTTGAGTTTTGCAGAAGGGAGGCAGGCTTGTCAGAGCCTCCTAAATTGAAGCTTACATGTTGATCGCCAGTATGGCGAATTCCTCACATGGTGCGTGAGGGGGAGATTTGTTGTGTGGTCCCGCACCATGTGATGGGGGGACCACCACATTAATTAAGGAGGCAGCTGGCTGCCTCTTTGGTTTAAATTAAATGAAACGGTTACTGTAGATGGCAGTAGCAAATTTGAACAAAAGAGAGAAGAGAAAACCGAGAGAAAGAAAGGAAGAAGAGGCAGCAGAGCAGTCTGTCTTCTTTCTTCGATTTCCAGTTCGTTCACCGTTGGATCGGGCTGAGATTTGGACAGCAGCTTCTAGACACGTTCCTCTTCATTCTGAACGGTTGGATTGAAGATTGGTGGTGTGGAAGCTGGTCGTTTTGACAGAAAACAGGGCTGTCAGTGTTGTGAGCTTTTCTCTAACATTACTCTCTTTAATCTTGTTGTAATCCGAGAATAAGTTGTTCTTGATGATATATATGTTGTAGCCCTTAGTTGAATCTGAGGAAGAACTATTGTGAACCCATTATTTGTGATAGTGGAAGTTTTTAGGTGGACTCCGGTCCCGTGGTTTTTCCCGCATCGGGTTTTCCACGTAAAAATCTTGGTGTTGATTTGTGTGATTGTTGCATTATATTTGTTCATTGTTTGATTCTGTTTTTTACTGCACAAAGAGGGAAAAAGGATTGGAACTTGTGAATTGTGAATTGTATTCCGCTGAATTGATCCGGTTAGTTGTCCCTAGTTTTCCCAACAGTACCAGAGTGTAGACGATGGCCGTGGCTCCATTCCAGTCACGACGTATCTCGTCGTTGTTTCTGGATTCTCCTCGCCGACCATCCATGCTGTAGATTGACCACAAGTTGAGGCTCCGGAGAATTCAACGGTGAAGTCGCTGGACTCCCTTATAATTGTGTCTTCAACACGAGGAGTGAAAAAAACCGGAATACCTCGGGACACCATAGGTGCAAGAGGTTCTTGACCAACATAAAGTGGACACGAGCCATTCCGATCAACAAGGGTCAGACCACCTCCAACATCGGTTACACCTGGAAGTACATAGTATTCTACCCCACTTCTAAGAGGTTGTCCATCAGCATCAAGCACAGGAGGCCAGGGTTGAGCCGCTGTTGAAATGGCCATAAGTAGCCAGATGAAGCTCAAGCTTCCAATCAGTCTCAACATGGCTGCCTAGCTAGCTATCTCACACAACAAAACAAAGTAAATAGTAAATACTGTGCTGTTTTGTTTTTCTTTTTTCTTAAGAGTATTCTATGAGCAATTTGCTAAGCCCTCTTTGCATCTTGAGTCTCAGATTTGCAATCTATTTATAGCTAAGGGAGCCGACGTACCGTATTTCTCTATGATGGCACGGCAAAAAAAAAGTCAGGCAGTAATTATCCGTTTTCATACGTGTTTATATTATTATCCAATTCATTGTCAATTGCTTGTATAACCATAAGGGTATAATTCATAAATATTAGGCCTCATTGGGGGCCGGGCGATTGGGATTGTGGTCGAATTGTTGAACTGCTATTTTTAAAAGAATTTAATCTCACTTAATTAATAAATTAACGTAAAAATATTATTAATTGTCATAAAAAAATGGAGAACACATACAATTAAAGTTAAATCTTATTCAAGAACGGGTAACTGAGATGAGACTTGAACTAGGCTTTATTTTGATTTGTATTGGACATTTAACTGGTTAAATCTGAATAACTTGGTATATAGATTGATTGTACAAAACCCCGATGAGACTAAATCATGTTAGCTTCAAGAATATATATTTTTTATTTTATCTGAAATAACTTTGCTTTAATTGATCCAATTAATGATTATAGCCCTAAACAAGGTCAAATATTAGCTGAATTTGACAACTATATATGATTATATGTCCCTTTTATATCAAATGATCAAATATCGGGAGCTCTTTTTTGTGAACAAAAAAACAAAAAGAAGAACAGAAGAAAAATTTGAATCTCTCAGCTTATCTCAACCAGGAGTATAAAAACCATAAAAATGGCAAGTTGAAATATTGATATTTGTATAGCTTTGAATTGAATTGTATAGTCAAGAACTTGGTAAAGATCATTCAAGATAATGGCAACAGCAAGAAAGTCATTATAACGTGGTTGGAATAACTCTTAAACTATCCATGGAAGATCTGCGTTATCAAGACACATTCTAGAAGTCCAGGAAATTAACTATAATGAGCAAAGATTTAGTCGTAAGGATCAAGCCAATAACCACGTGTTACTTTCCTATGCAAGAAGTCCAATTTGTCTCCTTGAACAAGGATTGGATTATACTGTTCATATTGGACATTAATGGCATTCATCATGCAAGCCTGAGCTTATCAATGTTATATATCGAATCAATGAAAGATATTAATGAAAATTAATGCATACTTTGATATTATTAGAAGAAATTTCTTACCCTAAAGAAAATGTTATCAAATCTTCTTTTATCTATCATTTTATTCATTGCATAAAAATTCCAAGCCATAAAGAAAACTCCAAAAGTAAAATCCTTATTGGTGTTTTATTTTAAATTTTACAAGGCTAAAACCAATTGATAACATGCTAAAATAATATATGATATTTCAAGATATAGTATTAAAAGAATATAAAACCTCTTGGAAAAACTATATAGCTCCATATCCATAAGTATTGTTTACTATAACAGTGCAATGGTATTTTTGTCTTTTCACCCAAAAAATACTTTACATTGTCTTCTAAGGGCAATGAAGTCTTTTCACATGGATCATTTGTCCTTTCTAAATTGACCAAGGATAAATAAATATTTTTCTCATCTTGATTTCACAGTGAAACAATTGGAAGAAAAAAAATTAAACCTGAATTCAAGGGGTATTTTCATACTTTTTACACTGGTTTTTTAGTTATTACAATGTTAGTTGAGAGGTAATTTAATATTTAACAAAATATAAAAAATAATAAATTATTAAAATTCATAGTAAAACAATAAAAATACATTTAAAAAAAGCCTAAAATCAAGGGGCATTTTTAGTTTTTCACAATGATTTTTTTGTAATTATAAAGTCAGCTCATGGACAGTTTATTATTTAATTAAATAAAAAACGATATGTGTGTGTGGCACACTAAAGGATGCATGAGAGGCGCATGCGCCTTTTATGTGACTCGTAGGGCGCCTCTCAACATCCAAAAATATCATTTTTCCATGTTATGTTATGTCCTTTTTCTATTGGTGGAGTATGTGTTGCTGATGGAGCGTTCTTCTTTCTTTTTTTTTTCATTCTTCTTTCTTTTTTTCTTCTGAAAATTACAACTTGCTCCTTTGGATTATTAATATTTCAACTTCAATCTATATTCTTTTAATTTTTCATTTTTAGTCATGGTCTTTGCAAGCCACTAGTGTCAATCCACCAGCAGTATTAGTTGCAGCTGACAAGATGTTTGGGAGTGTAATTGTGGTTATTTTTCAAAGTATTTTTCACTCAGATATGCATTAAAATAATATTTTTTATTTTTAAAAAATTATTTTTAATATCAACGCATCAAAATAATTTGAAAATATCAAAAATATATTAATTTAAAACAAATAAAAAAACTATTTTAAAAAAAAAATAAAATACAAAAACAAACAAAAAATAATATTTTACATCACTTCTAAGAGGTTGTCAAGCTTGAGTTGCATATGGATAGCCATATGCAACTCAAGCTTCCAATCAATATCAACATGGTTTGCTTGTCTTTCAAGAACAAAAATATTTGTATATAGATGATGAATTTTTATAAAATGTGTATTTGTTATTATAATGTAGGTATTTTTAAAAAGTTTTTTCAATTAAAATATATTAAACTAATTTTTTTTAGTATCAGATATCAAAATCATTCAAAACACTTAAAATGTATTAATTTAATATTTTTTTAAAATATAAAATAATATAAAAAAAATACTTTAAAAAATAAAATATAACACAAAAATACGTATGTATTAAAGTCTATATTGACATTTATCCCAGTATATATTTCCTTTAATTAGACTATCTTACACGAAATATGAAAAAATAAATCAAGAAAATGTTATCCTAAAAATAAATGGAGCATCAGTCTTGACGGCTGTGTTTGTTCTCTTATGTTGACGAAGTTGCCTTCAACCTTGTGATTAAGTTTCAGCGCTTCACATTTTCTCACCCCTTTCAAGTAAAAAAGAGATGTTGACTTCTGTATATCCTTGCAAAACCGACGACTTTGTAGTCCTTGATAATTAAGGAAAAGTAGCCAACTTTGTCTTTACATAGGAAGATAATTAAAAAGAAGATTACAACAAATACAAATAAATTTAGTTGCTAATCTTGTTTTAGCTCTAGAAGGGTTGTTATATTGCCTGCTGAATCTTCTTTCTCCTCCATAAGGGTATTTGCCCCCACCAAAAATTAATTTTTTTTTATTTTTTATTACTAGTTTTAAACAAATTGTACACAAGAGAATATTTCTTCATTAATATATATATAAAAAAATAAAAACAAAAACAAAAAAAACTAGGATTCCTTGTGAAAATAAAACTCCTAAGCTGCCTCTTAGAACTCCTAAGCTGCCTCTTATCCTTGTAGAAAAAGGAAAATCTGCCGCCTGTGTTTTCCATGCCAAATAATATTTCCTTGCCAAGTGTGTAAAAATCATGAGAAAACATAAATCGCCGTCTTTCCCTATTGCTGCCAAATATTTTCGTAACCTTCAAGCCCATGGATTAGAGGATAGCTTGCATTGATCATAAAGGACACATAAATTAATTAATTAGCTCTTTCCTTTTTCTAAGTGTATAATGTGATGACAAAGGGCTTGAGATCTGCACAGCAGGTCTCGAGTTCAAATCAGAGCGTGCATCTCTTGTAAGAGTTTGGGACAGCCGGAGTTTTACTCGCTCACCTGGATCCACAAAGTGCGCTTTCTAGAAGGTGGGGTTTCCTCGAATCCAAAAAAAAATCAAAATTAATTAAGATCTGACCCAACATCACTAGTAGAAGTCTTCCAACTTGTTCTTGCTCAAATATTCTGAATTAATCCATTAAATATCCTTTAAAGTTTTTTAGTCATTAACCTTGTAATTAGCTTAATTAACACATCTCTAATGAATCATTTGATGTTATTGGCACATAATATCATAAAAATCATTTTCGAAGTAAGCTAATATAAATATAATCATGGATTCTTACTTAAATAATGAATATACATATAAATAACTAAAAACCAATGAATATAATATTGATTTTTAAGTTTTTTTCTAGTTAAAATATGAATAAAATAAAATTCTGCCAGTAAATATAGGAATTGTCATATCTATGCTTACTACAATATTCTCATTCGGGCCAATATGACTTGAGGTATGTGTTTTTGGGCCCCTTTTCAAAGTCTTAACTTTACAGGAATGGAAGAGTGAGTTGCATCCATTCATATTTGGGCCTACGTCGTTTACTAGTTCTCTCTTTTCAATTTAAGGAGCCCGGAAGACTCCATTTCTTTACAGAGAAACGACATTTTTTCTTTCTTTTTTTCAAAACATTGAAAATGTTTCGAACAAATTAACAAATGAAGCTTAAATTCTTATTTTGAATGAACAAATCACCACCAATCCGATTTGAAATAAATAAAAGATAGAACAATAATTTATAAAGTTAAAAATGGATCACCGCGGTAATGTTTTAATTCTTTAAATGAAACTCAAACTCTAATATCAAATTCGGGCATGGATTAATTTTGTTTTTAGATGTGTTTTAAAAGTATGTTTGGTTTCAAAAAATATCAAATTGATGTTTTTTTTAATATTTTTTTAATGATTTTGATGTGCTAATATCAAAAATTAAAATAAAATCACTTTGATATATTTTCAAGTGAAAAATATTTTACACCACAATACAAAATACATAACATGATAATAGAGTTATTAAGATTCAATATTTGATGGAGATTTTAAAATTCAATCTACTTGAAAAACTTTAAAAAATAGGTTATAAATTAATTATTTATATTTTTTTATTTTAAATTAATTTTTTTTTTTAGTGTTTTCATATTATTTTAATGTATTAATATTAAAAATATTATTATTATTATTATATCCCAAAGGAAGAAATACCATCACACAATCTTATACACCATTCAACAAGAAAAGCTTTTCATTTATATATAATTTTTGCCGTGGCAGCCAAAAAGACTAAAGGCAAACAAAAGATGGAAATGAAGAGCATTGAAAATCAAGATGTTAGGCTTGTAACATTTTCTAAACGGTGATCTAATATCTACAAAAAGGTAAGTGAGCTTGTCACTCTAACAGGGGCTGAAATTCTGTTTGTTGTTTTTTCACCTGCTGGTAACCCCTTTTCCTTGCTCATCCTTCAATGGAATATGTTACTAATCACTTTCTTGGCGGACATTCGCCATTAGCGGTGGCGCTCAGCAGCTTGTGGAGGCACGTAGGCATGTAAGAATTCAAGAATTAGACAGCTAGAGTCTGATACGAAAAAGGGTCAAGAACTAGAGGAAAAGTTGATAGAGAATGAGAGAGAAGGGTGGTGGGATGCTTCTATCGAAGAGCTTAACTTTCTAAAGCTTATTGAGTTGGAGAATAAGTTCAAGACTTTACACACGTCCTTGTGCAACGAAGTCATGGACAGCAATAATAGAGTTTCTTCTTCTTCAACAGTTCCACAATCAAATTAATTATCCTTCTTAAAAAAAAAGCTATATTCATCTTTTATTCTTATCTTATTTATTTATTTATCTTTATTTCTAGTTTTGTTTATACCTTGCCTTTAAGAATTTCTTAAAAGGAAATGATTATTGATTGATGCTTTCTTGTTTTGTACCGTTAGTTGTGAGTGATAAAGAAAATAATGTTAGAAATGAGGTTCCAAGAGGGAAAAAACAATCTTTAAAGAAATCTATTTTAAACAAAAAAGAAAGAAAAATGATTCCAAAAACTAAACCCAAAAATAAAGTTCAAGATGGCATATTGTGCTTAAATTTAGGTATGGCCTCTTCATCATAAATGATTTGCTTACCCATAATAACATGGCAGAATAGGGAAATCCCAATGAATTGGCATTTTAATACAATCAAATAAAAAGCCTCAAAAGCTCTATATTCTAGGAGCCGTGATTGAATAAATCCTCTTTTATCTGTTGCAGGTCGAGGATTCTTTCTACTTTCTTTTCTTCAAACTCCGATTCATATTTTTCATAGAGAAATCTTTGATCAATGATAGAACAAGATTCATTTTGCATCATATATAAGGAACTTCTTAGTTTGAGCCGAATAAGCAATGTCACTCGATCATTATCAAACTGGCTGCAATCTTTTTATGTCTGTGAAGATCCCACCAGAGTGTCTTCCACTTCTAATAGGCCCTGAACTAGATTAGCATCATTCTCAACAAGTCCATAATAAGTTATCCCATTTTTTTCATCGAGTCCGGGTAGAGACCAAAGATCTTAAGCAATCGATCCAGCAGAACAACTCAAAAGATAAAGAAGTATCGTTAATTTCTTCATGCTCGTTCCAAGTTCAAAGTACCATTTGTATGAATAAGAATCCCCTTCGTTACATGAATTCTTCTTCATATAGATAGATATAGGATCTATGGGGCAATTACTTAGACATACATTTTATGCAACAGCCCTTCCTATTTGATGAAAAAGGATCCCATGATCCTAAACCGATCTTACCTGGGATCGCAAATCCCAAGTTTGTCTATGAAGAGCATATCTAATTATATTAGTGTCTATAATTGATTTCTTCAGTGTAATACTAGTCAACAGGGCCTCATTGGTAAGTGCTACAAGATCTCGTACATTGGAACCCATGGTTACGGACCCGAATCTCTTAGTATGGAACATTTTCTTTTCCAAGTGAAATCCCCTAATAACATGAATGCTTTTTTTTTGTAAAATTGTAATCTTTTCATCATCATATCTTTTAAGTTTAACGAACTTCTAAACTAAGTTGTGTGGTTTCTAGTATAACACACACACCTATGCTAAGCAAAAAGTTGAGTTAGATGACTTTGAGGGGTGAAAAAATTTTAGACCTCACCACATCACTGATAGTAATTAAAAGAGATATCTAGAGCTATTGACGTCAAAAAGTTTTAGGAGGTAGTCACGGAGTGGGTCCTCAAACATAAACAAGAAGACTCACGCTTCCATTACCAAGCATGCTAATAGGTCACTTCCTTTTATTAACCATACAAAGCGCTATGACTGTGTTTTATTTTAAAGTATTTTTTCTTAAAATATTAGTGATTACGATTATTACTAAAAATTAACTAATGATTTATTTTTCAGGCTACATAACTTAAGCTCGAGTCTAATAGAGTTGTATCTGGAAACACATGTGCAGAGGGAAGATAAAAAGAAAAGAGTGCAATAGTTCATGAAGAGTCGAGTCGAGACATTTGTTAAACTTTGAAACCTTTTGTATATCTTTTAGACTAATAATTTTTTGTTAACGTCTTTAACTTGTTTTTTTTTTTTTTTTTTGTAGGAATAATATAATGCCGACATGCGTGCTAAACACGAAGAAGACCCTTCAATCCATCCAAATATGATCTAAAGTTATGGTTGGATGATGGAGCAACTGATAGATCAAAAATAAAAATCGGGTTTATGATATCTCTATGACTACAGCCCGAGATATGAGGTTGAGTTGTAGTGTATCAGTAGTAGGCACCCCAAAATCCAACCCAAGGCAACCATCATCGGCTATTAAAGAGTTGCTTTAAGAATGAATTGGTGCTCCGAGGGCCAAAATGAAGGTAAAATATGAAGAACAAAGTATGAAGCATTGGAAGAAGATGATGACATGCTTGTCTAATCATTATCCTCCCCTGTATAGACCTCTACAAAGATTTTTCTCCTCCTCCACCTTCACCTTCAACTACTTTTTAATGTATATAGATATTTATAATTGATTTTTACAGTAAAATTAATAATAAAAAATGTGTTCTTTAATTTAATTTAGTTATTCAATGTTGTTTAATGTCTTTTAATGTGAAGTTGTGTGATAGTATCTCAAAAAGAAAAAAAACAAATTACTAAAATATTGACGAATAAATATATTCTGTCAGTGATTTTATCGGTACAATAAGCCCATTTCTTTGGAGAATTATAGAAAGTTGTGAACCGTTTTGATATATACTGGCAAATTCACCGACATAATATATTTGTAGGTGAGTTTGATAGTCAATCCATCAGTGAGACACAATATATTACCAAGAGGGTACTCCGTTGGTAATATTTACCAATGGATAGGCTGATAGAAAATAGTCGGTACCTATTTTTTATCACCGATATTAATATTTTGTCAGTCTATTCATCGGCATTTAAATCACTAAATAAATTACTGAAGGATTTAAATCTTTAATGAGACACTCGCCGATAATACATCTATCAATGATATTTATACCAATAAAAATACAACTTTTACACCAACAAAATATTTCATCATGTAAATTATTATTTTTTTGTTGTGAAAGTGAATCTCAGAAATATAGAATGTTTGTGTTACTTACTTGTACAATAAAATATAAACATTTCTAATTAAACATTTATTTTTTAATATTTATTTTTTAAATAAATATATATTCCAATATATTAACATTTTCCGACCAATATATATATAAAATTCACGTTCCTTCATTATGTTAGGAATTTATTTATTTTTCCCCGTCCAGTCATGAAGGAAACTTTCCGTCAATCGAAAACAAGCATAGATGAGACTCAACCTCAGTTATATACTCCTAAAAGTAAAATGACCCTACAACACCATTTGCGCTATCTAACAGCCTGCCCAATCGGCGTTAATGCAAGAACACCAACATCACTGTTGTTACATTAACCTCGGTTGTCATCATCATCATCATCTCATGTCGCCTCATACACAAGGAGATGGGCGCTTTCCTATAAACCATGAAATCACCTCTTAAACCAAGACTATGTACAGATGTGCAATCATCAACACGAGTTCAATATCCGGTTGCACTGCTGCTAGTAGGATTTGGCGTTGAAGCATAATTAGCTTAAGCGTTGGACCTGCCAGCTTGGCTAAGCAACAAGTCTTTCATTTCTTCGTATCTTTTCAGTTCTTCCAATGCATCAGCTGCTGTTTTTGAAGCAATGAGACCTGAAGATGCAACACCAGACACAGCAGCCTGCTGACCCGCTGGTGCTACAGAGATTGGATTGTATTCTTGGAGGTTGCAGCTCCACATTTTGGACCTAGAATCTGGTGGCAAAGCAGCCGAACCAGAGAAGTCTTGGCATAAAGTTGGGGGTTTCTTCAGCGTGTGTACAAGAGCACCAACAGCTGCATCTTGGGATTTTTTAATCGGAAAGAGACCTCCGGGCTCAAGGGGGTCAGATAGATGGCCTTTTTTATCAAATGTCTCAGGTCTGCAAGATGCAAAAAGCACATTAAGTTGAATGACCAAACGGCTTGGATCGAATACCTGTATTCATTTCTTGCTTGCAGTTCGTGTACATTTTCTGCCAGTCAACTTGGGGCATATTGTTTTAAAGCAACAAAGTTTCATGAAGAAAAACACATTCTGTCCAGATTTACAGCAATTTAACCATGATAGAACCAACCTGATTGCAATTTTTGTTCTATAGATTGGTTAAATAAACAATTTTCATAACAGTTCCACATAATTGGGCTCAGACAGTACATTGAAGGGTCAGTTTTAACCAGCCCAAATCAAGAACACGCTAGATCAATGGCATGTTTTACTCGTTGCGCATAAAGGTTCCAGCATACTGTTTCTAACTGCTAGTTCTTAATTTTACAATAATCTTCAAAAGAGCTTCACACCAATCTCTTCAGACTTATCTACCACCATGATCAATCCAATCAGATTATTTGACAAGTGCAAAGGCTTTGATGTAAAAATATCAACCTCATTCCTTACAAGTTCAAGTAGTGAATTGATGGACTCTGTTTCAACATCAATCCAATCAGATTATTTGACTCAAGTAGTGAATAGGCCCAAGAGAGCCAATTCTTAGAAAACTCAATTAGTCTGCCGATGTTTATTCTGTCTTGATGTCTAACCATTGTCTATTTATGGGTGTCAAAGCAAACAGAAAGTAAGAAAACCAAATCCTGGTAGAGAGGTAAACTTAACCATAGGGCAATCTAAAGCCAAAGGAATAGTAAGGCCGGCTAATTATTTTGTAGATAAGTAAGACTAAGTAATAGTCTTAATAAAGAAGAAAACCTGAATAAGCACTAGTTAAATTCTGAGTTCCTTCCTAAAAAGGTCCTAAAGACTTTGACTGGTAATCCTGCAGACCACAATCTTTAAGAAATTAAAAATCCATCATGGCAGAAATAAACCACAAGAAAGTATCAAGGCTGATGAGCACTGACACTATGATGCCGCATAAAAACATAAGCCTTACTTGATTGTGATCTCAGACCACAGATTGTCATCAAACTTCTGATCCTGAGAGGATATATACCTAAAGCACTAGCTATTAAAGATGTCAAATGAGTGTGTCAGACAAAACATTTGATGGGATCCCTGATATTCAATCCCTATACTATCAGAAGTACTGCGGATGCTCTGCAAGAACCATGATATACTATTCGTTAAAGCTTGGCTAAGAAAGCAGGATAGTTCAACTCTTTTGCCAGAAGCTCTATTACTCTGTTATTCCATTATTCAAATGTACATATGCTTAACATCTAATGAGTCCATCACCTCAAATATCATCAGCAAGATAATTTATTCAGCAGAACAGAGGGAGTCAGACACCCTTAATGTAATACCAGCACCAACCAAAATTAAATGCGCTAGAAGTAATTAAACAATATTTCACACGTAGATCCATTATGTCATCATATTCCACATCAAACAGACAAGAAAACTCAGAATCATCAAAATCATCCTGATATTACCTGCTGGAAGTTCTGGAAAATGAAATCTGCTGAGAGCTGTTGGATAGTGTTTTCACGCTGGCATATTTTCTAATGTCATCTTTCCGAGGAGAGAACAACTGCAGTAGACAGAGAATCCTATTGATCAAATGCCTTGGCAACATAAGACCATTGTTATGAGCATATATAATACCTTCTCGTCTGTTGCACCAGGGTGAACCAAACCTGTACTTTCATCAGTCTTCGGATTGCAAGATGTGGTAGCTTTGAGTGGTGGAGATGGGGGCAAGTTTTGCTTGTTGGACAACAGGGGAGAACTAGCATGCTTGGTAGCAGGTATGCTAACAGGTGCACTTTCAGATTGTGAAACAGCTGTGGAAAGATGACTCTCAGGAATATAGATTGGTGGTGATGGGGATGGAGATGGTGTATAGCTAGGAGAGGGATAATGTTCATCAAAGCTCGTATTCTTCTTATGAACTGAAGGCACTTCAGGTGGATGAGGAGGCAAGCTCGAAGGTTGGAATCGACAGGAACTAGGATTAGATATTGATCCATGCTTTCCTGAGCGATTAGGTGATGGTGAGAAAGAAAATGAAGGTGGTGAGGCTTTATTATGGTCATAGTACCAACTATGTTGTCTTGAGAATGGCAAAGATAACAGAGAACCTTGCGACACAGGAAGAGAGGGGAATCTCTTCACTGGTTCTGCCAAAGGACTCCCAACATAATCTGGGATAAATTGGGGGGACACAGGAGTTGACGACTCAGAGCTGACATCTGATAATGAAGAGTGATACAGCACCGAAAGGCAAAGCCTACCACAGGAAGTATCCACTGGGGTGAACACAAATCGCTGCATTTCAGCCTCTTCTTCGCGTGTAAAGGGCTCAACAAAAGAAGACACCCTATGTGTAAGCGTGTATGAACGAATTTTCCCTGATGAATTGAGGTCACGGAAAATTTTATATGCAGGTAAAAGCCTAACAGTTGCATACAAAGACCTGAAAAGTAATATTGATTTCATATAACATGTTTGAAAGGTATTGCTAAGTTTCCTGCTCCCAGTACCACTATCCCTTGACTTCCGACCCTCATACTGCACTTCCCACCTCTCTACAATCTTTTCAATCTTACCCTCACACCCTAATTCTTCCTGATCTGAATTCCAGTGAAATGGATACTGATCCTTGGTCGAAAAATTCCTAACAGGCTCCCTTTGGGGGGGATAATTCACAGGATCCCACCGAACTGGTGGCACCTGCACCAAAATCACATCAACAATCATCGGTTCCAAATAGCTTTGGTGCCAAAGATCAAGATTCTCAAGAGCAGCCGGGCATTCCCTAAGAGCTAAATTGAACCATTTATCTCTTGGCCTCACACTCGGCGAGGAGGAGGACGAAGAAGATGGAGATAAGGATACCATTTGTTCACCACTATAATTACGCGATGACATGAAAGGAGACCTCGACTCAAGTATAATCTGAAGACTCTTAGGAAAAAATTCAGTGATAATTTGTTCCATCTCTGCAGCCTCAGTGTGTGTACTATTATTTGATGATGCCATATTTGCAATAAAGAACTACTAAAAATGGCACAAACCCTTTCAAGGAAAAGATGAAGACAAACTACACAAACCTTAGTACCCCACTTCACAGAATTTCACTGCAAAACAAAAAGATCACATAGCAAAAGAACATCAAACTCTAAAAAAAAACAAACAAACCCCCAGAAACCAAAAATTCAACATAAACTGAATTAAGCAATTAACATTAACTTAATCATCAACTCTGCCAAAAACCAAACACAATCAATGATATTTAACCTTAAATCCACAACCATCAATACTGTCGGAGAGAGACGACAAGGACTTGCTGTTCACTGGGGCTCTTTTCAAGGTTGTCATAAAGAGAAGTATATAACTTTGAAGGGTCCCTTTTGTTTTTCTCTTTATTTTGTCATCTGGGCAAGGATAAAGATTGCGTTTTTCACTCAAAAAATTATCTGTTTTTTTCGGATTTTTTTTGGATTCTTTTAAAAACCCCTGACATGGAAACACATGTCCATACAGAGATATTTATAGAGAGAGAGAGAGAGAGAGAGAGAGAGAGGTAGAGCCAGGTGGGTGCAGTTTGGTTCTTCTGTGTTGCCATAGGGAAGTTTGGATTTTCTGCCTTTTGATTGGCTAATCTATCCTCTGTTTATATGTTTGGAAAATTGTTAGGCTACTTCTTCATCAAAAAAATCTTGATGCCTCAGCTTGTGATTTCTGGGGTCTGATGATCATGGATTTGATGTTGCCATGTCAGGGAATAGCTTGTTGGTGGGGCCTAAATGATTTTAGGGATTTTCTTTATTAATTTATCAAAATGTCAATTTCTACTCTAATATAGTTAAACAACACTTTTTTTTTTTATTGACATTGTAGTTGTGATTGCTTTTCAAATAACTTTTCATGTCGAAATACACGTCAATAATATTATTTTTATTTTTTAAAAATTATTTTTAACATCAGCACATCAAAACGATTCAAAATACATTAAATTTTAACAAAAAAAAATTTGAACTTTTTGGGAACACGGTTTGCACCGCGTTCCTAAACGGTGTCTTCTAGGTCTATCTTAGTGAGTAAGAAAATCTTAATAAATAATTATAAAGTGATCATGTTGATTTCTAAATTAAATAGAAAAAAAATAAAAATAGCATAAAGAAAAATATTTCTCTAAATTAACTATAAATAAGAAAACAAGTAATTTTCTTTAAAAATCTTCATGCATCATACTCTCAATTAGAGAGAATTCCTCCTTGAGTTTTGGTCATTCACTGCACAATAAAATAAAGGTTGAATATTAAAAACATCAATTGTCTTTAAATCATGGTCCTTGAATGAATTCCACTATTATTATTGATGATAATCTAAGCTACAATAGCTAAGAATTAAGCAATCAAATGAGTCTAAAAAAGAAAGAAAAAAACGTCGACAGTGTACGTAGTTAAAGAGAGAAAGAGCAATTTGAAAAGTGAAAGGAGCAATTTTCGGAAGAAATAGAGCCTGGAATTAGAGTGAACAAATAAACTGAAAAACTGATTAAATTGAGAAAATAAAAAAAAAAATAACTGAAAAAATCGAATCGTGAAAAAAAACCGATTAAATCAATTAAAATTTTGAAAAAACCGACCGGTTCGGTTTCGGTTTTATAAGTCTGAAACTGAAAAAACCGAACCGAACCGAACCCAGATTGAAGAAAAACCGGAAAAAAAACCGAGCTAAACTGAAAATACCGAGCCAAACCGAAAAACAGAGCCAAACCGGAAAAAACCGAGTAAAACCGAGCCAAAACTGAGCCAAACCGGTTTTTGTCCTAAAAAACCAAAACCGGTTGGTTTGAACCGGTTTCGGTTTTTTAAAAAAAAATTTCAGTTTAGTTACTTGTTTTGATAAAAACTGAACCGAACCGAAAACAATTACCCCTATAAAAAATAATGCAAACTTGGTTAATTGGTGGTGGTTAAATATTTTTCTTGCTTTAATTTTATATATGTTGTAAATGTTTTTAAGGATTGAAAATACCGAATTCTATGCAAGTCCTTCCATGATGATAAGCTCGTATAATGAACGAATAAAGTTATAATTTTTCTATTGATATATGATAATGACATTTTAAAAAAAAATACATGTTATCTCCATGATTATAAGTCAATGCTTTGTTTTAAATAAGAATAAAATGAATGGTAGTTACATAAAAGTTAAATAAGAATTTTTCAATGTAATTACTATTTTTTTATAAAAAAAAAAATTGATTTAGATATTAGAGTATGGAGTGTATATGTTATATCTAATCATATTTGTTATCGCGCTAATTATTGATTCTTTAAATAAGATTTGAAATAATCCTCAAATCTCATTTTATCCTGTGTAAGGATTTCACAATTAGTATTATTTAAAAACAAATGCAAATTTTTTACTAATTCTCCTAAGGTAATGAATCTTTTTTTTTAATTATTTAAATATTTTTACATGGTTTATGTTATACCCAATATTTGTATGCTTCATTAATTAGGATAATTTGTATATAGTATCAAAGTATAACATTCCCTACATAAAACAACTCAATGATCTCAAGTCAAAATATCACGTTACAAAATTATCACGTGATTCTTTTCATATATATAAGTGATCTCTCTATATGGAATCCTTATATAAGTTACTTCAGTGTACATATCATTTGACAGATACCTATATATTAGTTTTAGGTATTCTTTATACTTCAATTTATGAGAACAATTATTTTCTTTTATAAAGAAAAAAACATAATATGTACCATACTTAATGACTCTAATTAATATCCAATTTTAATAGAGTATTAACCAAAAATATTTAGGAACAATGTTTTGATTTCATAATTATAACAACTTTTAATTTCCTTTATAGATAATTTTTTTTTGAATAACTTTATATTTACTCTAAACTTATTAATCAAATATTTATTATTAATAAAGATAAATAATATTTTTATTAATAATAAATATATTTTTACATGAACGAAGCTAATCTCACATATAACCAATCAATTTGCTATAAAGCATATAAACTAACACAAATTACTATTGTCTTGATCTGAGTTTTCAACCTTTTACATACATAGTCTTTCTATTAAAAATAGCATACCTACCAACAACATGTTCATATAAATACTTCAATTAGTGCGCAACAATTAAGACATTGCATTTTTTTATTGGCTAATCTAAAACTTTCTCATTCTCCATTGCACTTATCAGATATAAATCTCCTAACTAAGCATTGAATTTAGAATCTAGCACGACATTTTTTTCCTTTATATCAACTAAAATGCTCTTTTTTGACAACAAACATTGATTGACTACAACATAACTTAAAATTCTTCAAGTGCTAGCTTTGGATATTTGATTATTAGCGAGAAATAGTAGGTTGGCTCATTAGTTTCTTTTTTTGATATAAATTTCTACAACTTTGATATCTTTAATGTTAGCTCTAAAGAATTCTTTTAGAGTATCAAATAATTCTTTACTTTCATCATAGGATCCTTGTAAATCCTTATTTATATAAAAAATAAAATAAGATTTATGCAACCCGTAAGCTCAATGATATCATGAGCTTCTTCCATATCTAGTTTTGAAGGTGGATTTTAATCCATAAAGAAACTAAAATTATAAAAAATTTCATTTTCAATATTATATTTATCTCAATCAAGAGGTTGTATTCTTTACTCGTATCTCTAAAATGGATTCTTTAAACTAGCTAAAGATCCATGATCACTCTTATTATGATCGCCTGGGTTTTTCTTCTCTAATTGACGAGTTGATTCTATAACTTGCCTATGCAAGTCTCTCTCTACCAATCAATGAGTTAATATTATTACTTGTCCTTGTAGATCCTTAACTATAAGTTCTTTGACATTTTGTCCCTAAGACAAAATCCCTTCTTCTCCTCCTATATGGACATGCCATGTTATATGATTTTTTTCAACCATAACTATTAAATAGCTCACAACCAGTTATAAGGAATATTTAGATTCTGATATCAACTAACACAACCAAACTAGATAAAAACAAAGCAAGCATGAAAAAGACAAAATTTAAACATAGAGGGCTTGAGATAAAAACCCTATATGTCAAAATACTAAATATTGCTCAAACACAAGCTTGACAATCGTATCTATATCTATTTTAAAAGAAAAAAAAAAGTAATAAATAATTATAAATTGATTGTAGAGATACATAAACTAAAATGAAAAAATAAAATTACCAATCATAATATTTGATTTCTTAAACTAAGTAAGAACAAGATAAAACAATACAAATGACAATATTTTTTAAACCAAATAGGAATAAAAATAACTAAGGAAACATATAATATTCCATATAAATCCTCCTACATCATTTTTTTTATTTTTTTATTTATTAAAATTGAATTATAAGATGATAAAAAATATCTTCAACTTCCCCTATCATTAAACTCTAAATCCAAATGATGTTACGATAAATAAAACTATAAAATTTGAATTTAGATTTTTTTTTATAATAAAATATCAGTGTTTTATTATTAGGATGTCACTTGACGGGGATGTAATTGTTAATTTATATTGATTTATTAATTTAATGTGATTTTATATTACCTTTATATAACCTAAGTATGACTCAATGTTCGATAAGCTCAATTACTAGATGGGTCTTATGTGTGATGAAAACTAGGAGATAAAAAAAAAGAGAAGAAAATTGAAATTCTCCATCTTTTATTGTACGTACTTTATTAAATTATACAAATAAAAAACAAATATGTTGATATCTATGAATTTCATAGGTTTTTGCTCATGGACTCACGTTTGTTGTAGATTTTATCAAGTTATCTCAATTACTTGTGCTTAACAAGACTTTTTTTATATAAAAAAAAAAACAAAAACTTTAAATATAGCTAAATTAATTGGGGTAGATCAACTTTGTCTCCAAAATATTTTATTATTAAATTTTATCTTGAAATAATTTGAATTTCTTAATTATGTCAAAATTCTTAAAAAAAACATTAAATTTCTTACACGATTAAATTATTTAAAAAATATTAAATTTAGATAAAAAAAATTTTAAATCATAACCGTCAAAATTACCACAATATCCCACATTAAACTCTAATAGAATAAAAGCATTTTTTTTTTTACGTAAAGAATATTATCATGAAGACTACATTCCTTTTCTAGACAATATTAAAAGCGCAATTCCAATATTTGTTTCCCTACTCATTTAAAAAATTAAATTCTCTGAGATGTTCTACCATTTGGATAAATTAAAAGAGAAAATCAAATCATAGTTCTAACCCAGCCCATGGTACAAATGACTTTTTTTTTAATAAACATTTTGTGCTTTACATGGGCTTCAAGCCTTATTTATAATGCTCCAAAAGAGCCATTTCTGGCCCAATTCAATATGGACTTACAATTGAAACCTAGCCCATCTCAATGGACAAAAAATAAATGCAGATGTATAATATGGATGATGGAAAAGAAATTGTAAAATATTGAACAAAAGCTCAGCTCAGTGTAGTACTAGTCCTAACTCAGTAAATAAATCACATTTCTCTAGTACAAAATTTCAATGAACGCATGAATCTTGTACGAGACTTTGAAGTGTAGTTTTTAAATTCGGTCTGGTTGAAGGTGTGGATTCCGGGTATTGATTGGGTTATTGGATTTTGACCGAGTTATTCAGGTCAATTTCTATTTAAAAAAACAAAACGATGTCGTTTTAGTAAAATAAAAAATCAACGAGTTGCAACCAGGTTTTGCCGGGTTACCGGGTCAATCCGCCAGGTCAGCCGGGTCACATCAGTCATGATTTTTCTTATTTTTTCTTCAACTCAACCCGATTCTAGCCTCGGGTTCCGGGTTGACCCGTCGGGCCAGACCAGGTTTAAAAAATATGCTTTTATATATATATATATATATATATATATATCTTTTTTGAAAATTATAGATAAGCTCATTTTTTTAGAAATACATGATCAGAAAGCTGTAACACGTTTTTCTAAGATTCGACTGTACAATTTTTACTTTATTATATTTCCTAATAATGAATTGTAAATTATTAATTTTTGTATTTAAGAAAAAGCATGATTTTTTTGTCATTAAAAAAATATTCTCGAAAAAAATATTTTCCTTGATATTTTTTTGAATCTTCTAAAAATCATAAATTATAATATGAATTTATTTTTGCTATAATTGTTCAAGAAAAAGGCTTAGAGAACATCATTCTCATGGTAGCAATGATAAAACATTCATATAAGAACCAGATTTACAATATCTTCATAATTATAATTTCCTCCTAAAAATTTTCATACGACGAGGAAAACTATGTTAAAATCATAAATTATCCTAAAATATTTAATTAGAAATTCAAAATATGAAACAAAAGGAAAGGAAAACAAAACAAACCAATTTAATTAATTGTCTTTTTAAAATTGTAAAAACAAATAGCATAGGAAAAATATAGCGAAATATACGCAAACTTTCATGGAAAAGAAATTAAAATGAAAACGTATTTTTTCGCTATTTAGTTTTTTGAAAATGCAAATTCAAAATATATGCAGATCTTTCTCTATAATTTTTTTTTTTAATTTTACTTGAATCTCTATTATATTACTTGACCATCATCTTGGTCCCCTTTTCTTCCTAGCCTATTATTTCGCTTCTCAATCTCTTTTTTTTCAATTTTTTTTTGAAAATATATTCAGAAAAACAAGAATAAAAAATTGGTTATGTCAATATATATATATAGTAAAACAAATTCAGTCATAGACAAGATGCTAAGGCTAATCTTCCTCATCTTGCATCCAACATTGTCAATGGTGAAAAGCCCTCTGCTATCAACTCTGTCGTTGTCTTCTCTAGTCTTCTTCTTTTCTTTTCTTTGACCTGAAATCTCTTCTTATTTGTTTTTCTATTTTTCTTCTCAAAACTAATAAATTTTGGTTTAATTTGGATATCTTTAGTAAAAATTGTGTCTAATTTATCAAGATAAAAATAGTAATAAAAACTATATAAAATATAGAGATTCAAGGTAAACTAGCATAAAAGTAAAATTAAAAGTACAATAAAAATCATATAAAAATTAAACACATCAATAAACTAATTTAATTTATGAAAGTTATTAAAAAAATGACTTAAAAAAGAATATCTAATAATGTTTGCAACTGCTCCTTTCTATTAGTGATCTCCAATTCAAAAAAATAGAGAGATGTATATGTTGAAGTAAAGTTTTAATACCAGTTTCATAATAATATAAAAAAATAGTTAGTTAATGTTTAACCTATAAAAAATTTATCATCAAAACTAAGGATTATTAAATTATACTAAAAGACTTTTACATTTGACAATGAACAATGAAATGTTTTCTTCTTTTATGATTTGTTCCTCAAGTTTTTTTTTTTTTTTAAGTTCAAATTTACATTTTTTTTATCTCATCTTCTAATATTTTTTTAATACCAGTTTGTAATTTATTTCTATTTACTTTCTATAGAGTTATTCTGATCTTATAACCCGAGTTTAGTAGGTTAATTTGGGTTTACTCGGATTATTTTTTTAATTAAGTTTTTTCTCAACTTTAGCTTTCAACGTTGGGTTGATTGGGAATTGAGATTCATATTTTTTTATTTTTTTTCTATAAGGTTATCATAGTCTCATAACCTGGGTCGCGAGTTTTGCGGGTTAGTCAGGTTGACTCAGGTTTTTTTTAGTCATTTCTTTAATTGAATATATTTTTTTCATTCTTCAATATTGAATCGATTAAAATTTTGACTTCATGATTTTGTTTAAAATTTTTTTTCTATGAAGTTATCTTGGTCTCATGACTCGAGTTTGATATGTTAACTCGGGTTGACTCAGGATTTTTTTTTATTTGTTTTTTTTATTTTAATCCTTAAATATTGAGTTGATTGTGAATAAAACTTCATATTTTTCTTTGATTTGCTTCCTATGGGTTTATCATGGTCACATAACCTGAGTCGCAGGTTAACCTGGATGCCTCAGGTTTTTTTGTTATTTTTTAATTGATTTTTTTTTCAATTATATCATTCAATATTGGGTTGATCAGGAATTAGACTTCACAATTTTTTTTTTATTTGTTCTATAAGAAGTTATCTCAGCCTCATAATTCGGGTTATAGATTTGGTCGGTTAACTTGGGTTGACTCGAGTTGTTTTTTATGTCATTTTCTTAAAACAAAATTCAATTTTATCCTTTAACATTGTGTTGATTAAGAATTGAGCTTCATAGTTTACTTTGATTTTCTTTTTATGTGGTTATCCTAGTTTCATGACTCAGGTTTGTTAGGTTAACCCGTATTGACTTGACTTATTTTTTTAATTGAATTTTATTTTTGATTTCATCCTTCAACATTGAGTTGATTGAGAACTGAACTTCATAATTGTTTTTTTATTTGCTTTTTAGAGGGTTATCAATGTCTCATAACCTGAGTCGGGGATTTGATGTGTTAAATTGAATTGATCAAATATTTTATTTTCTCTATATTTTAAAAATGATATCATTATGATTTTTTTACTCAAACTGTATTTTTATCGGTTATTCGGTTGTATTTAGACCTGCAAGGTCAACTAGGTTATATCGAGTCAACCTTCATATAATTTATTTTTTTACTAGAAAATACATTAACAATAAATAGATATTTTTTCAGCATTCAAAAAAATAATTGTTTCGACCTACAGTGTAGAGCAAATAATTATCTAGTATGCACTAAACAATCAAATTTCTTCGTATGAATATTTTTTGCAGCATAACATTAAATCAAAACATACTATTTTCTCGAGTTTAATCAAACAATACATTTTATGCACCACAATATATTACATGCTTCACCTCTAATTTGAATTTCACTTTCTATCAACTCGTGCAATCATGACACATCAATTTTCCTTTTATTACTATCAAAGTGCCATGAGTAATTTTTAGCTCCATCTTCAACGATAAGGTACATGCATATAACCATATGAGGAGAGTCATTCAAGCTTTAAAACGTGTTCAACACTATGAAGCATCTTCACTTGGACATTATACGAAGATGCTTGACGAGAGAGATAGTCGTTGATCGTGACAGTGGGGTTCTATGTGGGGTTCTGTAATGTATTTTTAATGTATACCCTAGATCTTAATTTATAGTATTGGAGTTTCTATCAAAACCATAAAAAATTAAAACTGGAAAAATATCAATTTATCTTGACTATGCAAATCTTTCTCTACAATTTTTTGTAATTTTACTTGAATATCTATTTATCTTTGTTTTCCTTGTTTGCACGATCTTATATTATATTATTTTATCATTCATCATCGTAGCCCCTTTTCGTCCTTGCTTATAGAATTTTTTTTTCATTTTTAATTATTATTTTTTTGAAAATATATTTGGAAAAACTATGATAAAAAAATAGGCTATGACAATATCTCTCTCTCTAGACACACACTAGCTAATTTATTCGTGTTCCATTGTGGGTTGTAAATCTTTTTTTTAAGAAAAAACCCCGAGTATAGAGGCCATTCAAAGTGTAAATCAAAAAACTTATCCAAACTTCTAATCAAATAAATTTATAATCATCTATGTAAATAAAAAAAATTATTAATAATAACTATAAAAAAACCTAAAAAAATTAAGAGATGGATGTAGATCAAGATAATTAATTTAATAAAATAAGATATTTACATGTTAGTGTCTACTAAATTCTTTTATTAAAATCAATGTAAGATAAGATAATAGAAATAGAAACATATATGAAACTGAGTAAATAAAAGAAAAGGAAAAAAATAGTATGCAAGGCCGGACATATCAGAAATATTATTTTAAAATAACTATTTTTTATAAAATAAAGCTTATATGTATAAAATTAAAAACAATTCTTCAAAAATTAAATACAAATTTGTTTTTTGAAAAATCTCTATCCAAAAAAGGTCTGCAAAACTTGTGGCCTATGTCATGAGACCAGAATAAATCGATAGAAAAAATTTTGAAGATAACCACAACACAAATTTTTAATAAGAAATTAATGTAGGATTCATAAAAGTAAATGAGGAAAAAATGGATCCCTAACTATATAAATATAAATATTTTAAAGAATAATATATTAGAAGAAGCATTCATTAAGAAAAAAGGAAAAAAAAAGTCAGGCGTTCCTGGACCTGGCAAGCTAGCCCAGCTCACCCGACCCTTTTTGTTAGGGCCCACGTGACTAGGCCCTTTTTTCGCTACCATGTTATTCGCCCCAATTTATTTTTTTTTTTTTAAATACAAAAATCAGTCATCTAATCTTACCTAAAAAAATCAAGGCCTAAATTGTTTTACCCAAAAACTCGTTTTTCAAGCAATTTTTGATCCAAAACATCTTAAGAACCATGATAAACCTAACAATGGCCTAAAAATCCAAAAACCAAAATCAACTCGAAATAAAAAAATCAACTTGAGTTCGGATATGTTTTTTCATGAACTTTAAAGTTAAAAAAACATCTAATATGAACTTCCATCATCAAAAGAAATTATTTGATACAAATATCGTTTATTTTAGTGGCATAAATCAGTGTCTACTTTATATTTCTCTCTCTACCACTAGAATCCAGCGACCTCTCTCTCTCCCCTCTCTCAACTAGGGACTAAAAAAAATTATACCAAAATTAAATTAAAAAATATTAAGGTACTAAAATTTTATAATTTGTGTTATTTTTGAAGTTCGAGAACCAAAATGTATTTTTTTCAAAACTTATGGTATGCTATCCATGTTTGATGTCGTTATTATTTAGGTTCCTTTTCTTTTAACTTCACTCTTTCATAAAAAAAAAAAAAAATCAAAATCAATTGATAAGAACTAAATTAAAAATAAATAAATTTTTTTACACAATTCATTCACGGTAATATGTCAGAAGATAAACAGTGAGTAAACCCATGCTTTTTAGTTTCGTATTATATGTTTAATATATTAACACTACTTTTTATGCACCACATTACATTTTTCACCTATAATTTGAATTTCACCTTCTATCAACTCATACAATCATGACACATAAATTTTCCTTTTATTACCGTCAAAGTTGATTGAATAATTTTTAGCTCCATCTTCAACAGGGTAAATGCATCTAATCATATGATTAGTCGAGGTACATGCAAACTGGTCTAAACACCTACATTAAACTAAAAAAAAAAAAAAAAATTCGTCCCAAGCTTTAAAACGTGTTCAACATTATCAAGCATCTATACAGATTTCAAATCATTCTTTTTTGAATAAATATAAAAAGGACTATACAATATTTAAAATAAATAATTTTTTTTCTAAAGTTATTACCTTGTGAACCATGAGAACATTGTTATCAATGCTATCATCTTCCATGGCGGATGCATCCTCTGTAGACTTCTTAGGACTTAGCTTTAATTCTTTTATACTATACCGACTTTTATCTTCTCATAATAATATTGATTATTAACCTTTCCATTACAATAAAAGCATTCTCATTCATTGTAATTTATTTTAGGTTTAGAATTTTACTAGATTATTGGTATGCGCTATGCTGTAAGTTGAATCAATTTTTTTAATGTAAAAAAAAAATTAGTAACTCAAAATATAGTTCATATTTAACAAAATATTTTTTCAAATATTAATACAATGACATATTAGATGACATTTTTTAATTGAAATGTTAATAATTGTTATTTGTTTTTTCCTTATCATTTTTTAATTGAAATTTTTTATCTATCAAATTTGGTCCTCATTCTTTTGATTGTTACTTATTTTATTTGAAATAATTTATGAAATGTTAATTATTATTATTTTAATTTCTTCATCTTTCCATTTTTTTTATTTTTGAAATTTAATCTCTATTATTTTGATTATTATTTATTTTATTTGAGATAATTTATGAAATTATATTTTTTTTCAGTTTCATTCTCATTCAACCTTTTAATTTGTAAGATTTGTTCCTCATTATTGTAATAAACTTGAAAAAAAAATAAAACATTAATAAGTTATTTTCCAGCTTATTTTCCATGACATAACCAAACACTGGAAAGTATTTTCCAACTTATTTTCCATTACACTACCAAACATTAAAAAATAATTCATTTTTCCGGAATTCACTTTCCAAAAAGAAACTACTTTCTAGTAAACAAAAAGGACCTAAGAAACTAGCAAACAGAAATCAAACAAAAGCATTGTAGTAAAACAAAATCACTTATGGACAAGATACTAAGGCTTTTGATTTACTAAACCGAGACAAACTAATTCCTAAAATATGTTATTGAGTTTTTATCATCCAAATTTATGGTGAAACATTCTAATCAATTCAAGACCCTCTCTCAAGTATAATTGAAGTTAACTTACCAAATTTACCACCAATATCACGATTCCCTAATAACTCTATAAAAAATAAATAAAAAAATTATTAAATCAAATTCTCAATCAATCTAATGATGAATGATAAAATTAAAAATAAAATTCAACTAAAAAAATGAGTTGACTCGGCTCAAGTTAACCTGAGTCATGAGACCGGGATAACCCCATAGAAAATAAATGAAAACAAATTATAAAACTCAAGTCCCAATTAACCCAACGTTGACGAATGAAATTTTAAGAAAACTCAACTTAAAAAGAACACGAAAAATCATCTGAGTCAACCGACCAAACCTGTGACTCGGGTAATGAAATGAGGATAACCTCATAAAATGAAAACTAAAAATAATTATGAAACTCAATTCTCAATCAACTCAATATTGAATTATGAAATTGAAAAAAAAATCATCTAAAAAAACTTAGTCAACTAACCTAACCTACAACCTAAGTCATAAGACTATGATAATCCCATATTAAAAAAATAAAAAAAAAATTATGAAGATCAATTCTCAATCAACTCAATGTTGAAGGATTAAATTGAAAAAAAAAATCAAATAAAAAAAGGAAAGAAAACGACCCGAGTCAACTCAAGTTAAATTGTCAAATCCAGATTAGGAGACGAAGATAACTCCATAAAAAGCAAATGATAAAAAAAATTACAAAGTTAAATTACCAATCAACCCAATGTTGATGGATGATATTGAAAAAAAAATAATTAAAAAAGGAAAATAAACCCAAGTCAACCTGACTAACTCGCAAAACTCGTGACCAGATTCATGAGTCGGTGGTAACCTTGTAGAAATAAAATTAAAAAATAGTTATGAAGTCCAATTTGTGATTAACCTGATGTTAAAGGATGAAGTTCAGGAAAAAAAATATTAATTATAAAAAAAACAAAAAAATGATCTGAGTCAACACGGCTAACCTGTAAAAACCACGACCCAAGTCATAAGTCTGGGTTAACTTCGTAGAAATCAAATCAAAACAAATTATAAAATTTAATACTAGTAAACTCAATGTTGAAAGATTGAATTGAAAAAAAAATGAAATTTTTTAATAAAAATATCCTCATATTTCTTAGGATCAAATTGAAAAGGGACTTGACATTTCTCTTGTTCATTACTACATTGAAATGTTAATGTATGACTTCCACAAATATAATCTACCATTAATAAAAAGTAATGGTGAAAGGAAATTACTATGCCCTCAGACACAAATTCTTATTCATTATAATAGTATAATTACTATATTATCCCTTGACCATTAAAACTTTGAATTGGCCTCAGGGGTAGGTAGTATTTTCACCTTAACACAATCAGCTTTTGCGAAATATATGGGGTTAGTTTGGTAAATGCTTTTTAATATACAATAAAATTACTCATTTAAACCTGAAATTAAATAATCTAATGCTTACTACTCATGGATATTTTTGTATTTTTATTTGTTTCTAGTAATTTAATTACTTTGATGTCTTTAAAGATATAACCAATTGAACTATTAACCAATGGTTTTTTTTTTGTCATTTTACATTGTTTTCATTATAATTTTCAAGGGTACTCAGGAGCATTGTTGTAAATTATATTTATTAAATATAATATAAAAAAAAGTTGCTTATGGATGCTCCTCGCGTTGTTCGGATAGCCTGCAAGGAGTTGTCCAACCACTAAATATGACATTTTTTTACTTAAAAATATTTTCTCTGGACAACATATCTAATGTTACCACTCATTTGAGAGAGGCAAATCTACTTAGATATATCCAAGTAGTTGAGACTAGACAACTTTCTCAACTGCTAGTGTTTGTGAAAAGATATTAGTTGATTCTGTCTCTCTCTGAGTAGAGAGGCTCACAAATCAAATAAAAGCCTAGTGAAATCCAGCCTAGACCAAGTTGGATATGCAAACAAGTGGTGCTTCGAGCAAATACACACACAGAGGTTAGCTCATGTCGGATTTCTTATCACAAAAAGTACTGAAAGCCAATGGATCAAGAAAAGAAAGTAACAAAAAAGCAGAAGTAGATAACTGTTAGAGGTTAAATAATATTATCAACGTCTTAAACTATGCATTATATGCATGCTGTACATATGCAATGAAATCATCAATAATTAGAACCTTGCCAAACTTCTTTTGATGTTTATTTTTAATCACCTCTCTACCTCGAATCTTTTACATGCTTAGGAAAGATTTCACAAAGATATAGTATATATTAGCGAATAATATAAATCATATTCTGGGACCTCACCTAACAGTTTAAGCTATTGAGTTGAATTGGTTCTTTGACATGGTATCAGAGCCTTGATGACCAAGCGGTTACGAGTTCGAATCTCATCATCCCTATTTATTTGATAAAAATTAAGTACAAGATAATATAGGTCTGTACAAGTTTCAAGCCCAAAAAAATTTTACTTTAAAAAAAAAATTAGAGAATAATATTAATCAAAGAATATTATTTTTGCTTAAAGCCACAGGCAGAGGTCATCAGACTGCAAATCTGACTGCTTGATTGCAACCTGATAGGAGCTGATCAGTGCTGCGGAGGGACCATGTATTCTCTCTAATTTCTCTCCTGAGTGGATTGATGTGACTGATGATTGGCGGACACGCTGCCTCATGATGGTTTAGTCTAAAGTATTAACATTAATTATCTTTGATTAGAATATGGAGAGTTCGTAGAGAGTAAAATTAATGGGAAATTAGCCTAATTGAAGGGGATAGAAATTGTAATGATTATCTACATCATTGGTTAATTTCTCAGAATTCAGCAAACATTTTTTCTTTGAAATATTTACTTGAAATTTCATTTATTTTATGTTTTAATATCAGTAGAAAAGATATTAACTCCATAAAATTTAATTGATTTAATAGGTTGTTCTCCGATTTGATTAATCCATCTAGGTTAATATTATGAAATTTTTTTAAGAAAAAATACAAAGTAATGTTGTTTAAACAAAAAGTTTATATTGAGTAAACTAGTATTTATTGACCAAGTTGATCTGGTTATTTATTTATTAACCTATAGTTTTTTAATAGGTTAAATTTCAGGCGGGTCTAATATCTGTGATTGATACAAGAGATAAGCTAATTGAAATTTAAAATGTTCACTTTTCGATTATTAATTAATGTTACGTTCTGGCAACTGGAACAAAAAAAAAAGTATCAGACCCTGTATTTTGTAGTGCGTCTGTTCCTAGGGGCCGCCCCATCCTAAATAAACAAGTGTGCCAATTGCATATTGCTAATTGACTCTTATCTACTTGGTTTTAATCATGTTTAACAGACCTAATTCATGATATTCGAGCTGGTTCAAGGTTAATGTAACTCAACTCGAACTCGAATTTAACTCAAAATGAAATTATTTTTGTTTTTTAAAATGAACAATTACTATGTTTTTTTAAAAAACAAATTAAAAATCATAGATTCAAATGAAAAATATTTTAGAAAAAAATCCTTAAATTTCAATCAAATTAACTATATCATATGTTAATTTATTGTATTATTTAAATTTATTCGAATCACCTTTTAACTCTCGAGGTGATATATCTACAGGTAAACAAATTGATTGGCGGGGATGAGGCAAGTTGAATAAATTATGTCTTAAAAAACCCTCTAGAATCTGAACCGATAAACTTGTCTTCGACGGGCAGATCCCACGTCCGATATGCAGATATTTGTCAAAGAAAGGCTGCTGCCCGCTTTGCAATAGAAAGTGGGTTAGTCATTTTTTGAATTGAAAGCCAATTAAATAATTAAAAAGATAAGATAAGTGTATTGCTTATTTTACATTTTTTATATAGATTAGAATCACTCCTTCGTACGATTCCTTTTTAAATATGAACAAAAAAGAAATAGTAAATAAACGAAGGATATAAAAAATTATAATTATCTAACCTAATTTAAGAATTAACTTAGTGAAAGATATAGATTATAATTAAGTCGGGTTAATATTGATTAATCTAGATTAATTATTTTTAAAAAAATATTATGTTTTTTTTTAATTTTATTAAGTTTTATTCGAGTGAATTGAGTTGAGTTACAAAACAAATTAAATAGGATCAACTCTCTCTTATTTTTTATAAAATCTAACTTGAATAAAAATCGACTAGATGAACCTACTAGCCGAGCATGTTTCATAATTAGAAGATAAACCTTTTTGTGTGGGGTCATGAAACCTCATGTACTCTAAACTTTCTATTGGAGAGGTCAATTAAATCAAATCCAGAACCAAAGATTCATAAAAAACTTAATCTAAAGTTTGTTCTTTTCCGTTTATATAATCCCGCTACAAGAAGAAATATCCACACTCATGAACCATACTCAACACAAATGTCTTCTACTTTTTCCACACCCCCTCTACCTTTCCAACATTTTCATGGTGTTTTTCACCTAAGAAAATTGCTACTACACAACCCTCTTTCTCCTTTACCTTCTAGTAACGCCCATCATCCATTGAATCCTAACGCCACAGGGGATAAGAGCTTCAATATAAATGTTGTTGTTGTCTTTATAGTCCTAATGTGTGCACTCTTTAGTTCACTTGGGCTAAATTCTTTCGTAAGGTGTGCATTATGGTGTTCAAACGTAAATGGAAATTCTTCCAATAGAGGGATCAAGAAAAAAGCCTTGAAAACTTTCCCTGTAGTGAATTACTCAGCAAAGGATAGTAAATTGCCTGGGTTGGACACAGAATGTGTCATATGCATATCAGAGTTTGTATTTGGTGATCGTGTTCGAATTTTGCCAAAGTGTAGCCATGTATTTCATGTGAGGTGCATTGATATGTGGCTCAGCTCACACTCATCTTGCCCGACATGCAGGCACTGCCTTAAGGAGACATGCCACAAGATTGCTGGTGTTAGTCAGGCTAGCTCATCAGAACAACCACCTCCTCCCATCCAAGAAAGAGTTGTGAACATTGCACCCCTCGAGCGTGAAGGTTTGGTCAGCAATTACAGGGGAGTCAGCTAAGTGAATTTCTGCTAACTATTTTGTCATCCATTTTAAAATCTAATAAAGTTTACTCAAGTTGGAGCTCAAAGCTGTCAAAATGACCCCAATTGGAGTTGTGGCTAGCTAGCTACAGGGAGAGAATGATATTTCCAGACAGTCCAAATTGGCAAGGAAAATGATGGCATTCAAGGATTACTATTGTCTGTCAAAGGTGGTGGCTGAGTAATATTGCACTTGTTATCCTTTTCTATGATGTTGAAATTTGGAATATGGCACTCAAGGTGCGGCTGCGGTGCAAAGATTTAAAATCCTCACTGTCCCTGAAAGAATCACTCTTTTGCCAGCCCAAGAATTTTGTTTTTAAGTAGGCTTTGAACATGAAATTCTCACAATTTACACTACTTTAGAGCTGTTTTAATGTATATATACTTGTTATTGGTCTTATCAAATACAATCTATGTTTTTGTAGCAAAATTCCTTGCCACTGTAACTTTTGTAGGAATCTTGTTACAAAAACATAGATTATATATACACGCACGCATGATTGTAATCGGATTAAACAGATAGTGGGAATAATCTAAAACTAAATGATTTCATTTGGAAACAAAGTGTCTATAAGAACCTTTTTTATAACTTTATTCTAAACATTAGTTGTTAGTCTACATGTCTTGCAGGTTGATTACACATGACATTAACTTTGTTCATATAAATATATTTAATTTATTAATAAAAACTTATTTATCTTTAATATTCATCAAATATTTGATTAATTAATCTAAATTAAAGATAAAGTTTTTGGAAAAAAAATACTTTTTAAGAAAAACTATAAAGTTGTTTAATTACAGGATTCATATTGCATCAAAGTATTATTCCTAAATGTTTATAGTTAATGTTCTATTAAAACTGAATATTAATTAGAACTGTTGAGACTGATACATGTTTATTTTTTTCTTTGTTGTTATGCATTTTGGGATCCTAATAAACATGCAAAGAAAAAAAAAGAAAATACAAAGAATTGAAAACAAATATTGAAGAAAATAAAAAGATATATCAGTGAGGAGAACATGGAGAATGCCCAGAAAACAATCAAAGACTGGTTGAGGAAGATTAAAATACACAAGATTGTAAAATTTGACAGTTCAATTTTAACTGATAAAAGCTCTACTGGCAAGAAAAATTCAATTTAAGGAGGAAAATTCAAGATTGTATGTTTAAGGATTCAATAGGATTTTTTTTAAGGTTTAATTGAATTTATTGAGGTTTTAATTGCAAGAGAAATTGAAGTCAATTTAGGCTTTAATTTGAAGAAATTAATGTCTTGGGGTTGAAATGCAATTTTAAAGAGTCAATTTGATCAAAACAAGTACTTAATTGCATAAATATTAAAGTTTGATGAGCAATTAAGGATTTGATGGAAAAAATTCAAAACCAAGGACCAAAATGAAAAAGGTGCGTGAATGTAAAGTTTGAAATTGATCAATTAAGGGCACAAATTGAAGACAATTAAAAGTTTGATTGTCAATTGAGGGTCAATATGCACAAATCAAAATTTAAGGACTAAAATGAAAAAGACACTAAACTTTGGGGTTAATAATTGAGTTTGGCATGGGTAAAATTGCATGAAATTAAGAGTTTATGAGCTAATTATTGGTACAATTAAAAGAAATTGAAAGAATGTGGACTAATTTGAAGTTTGTCAAATCCAAAATTAAAAAAAAAAAACCTTAATTTTAGGGTTTAACCTAAACAATGCATTGTTTGACCACTATTTAACTTCTTCTTTGACAATTTTAACTGATCAAGTAGGCACTTTTAAGTGAATAAATATGGTGTTTTTTATCACCTCGGGGGTGTAACCACCACCATTCAACTAAAAAACACTTCCTTTACAAAGATCAGCTACTCTCATCAAATGTTTACATCTTATTTTCTTCAACGAATTCAACAGCATCTTATCTTTGATCAACCATCACTCATT
Organism: Populus trichocarpa; assembly: GCF_000002775.5. Taxonomy (NCBI): domain Eukaryota; kingdom Viridiplantae; phylum Streptophyta; class Magnoliopsida; order Malpighiales; family Salicaceae; genus Populus; species Populus trichocarpa. Next base: position 1,506,115 of record NC_037303.2, on the reverse strand, counting down.
TTCAAATTCTGGACTAATCGGGTTGACACTTTCAAACGAATAAATATGGAGTTATAGACCTTCAAATTAAGCAAGGTCGGATCCAAACAAAATGAGTGCACCCCATCTAGTAACTTTAAATGACATCAAAGTTACTTCGATGAAACCTCAAAAATGGGTAACTCAGTCGTCAATGGTTGTGATACCCATTTTGAAAAACCACTAATCTTTTTCATGTGTTCACACTTCAAGCCTTCTAAGTGGGGTCTTATAAAAGGTTGATCGTGTTTCTCTCAAGATCAAAAAGACAAAAACAAGCTCCTTAGTCTTCAAATTTGGAAAAAAAACACTAAAATCTCTAAAACCAAGTTTGTTGCAAGACCACCATTGTAAAACCAGTGTAGGTACAGAGCCCACGACTATAAACATACCCAAAACTTTTTCATTTTGATTAGAGGGTCAAGTTTTGAGAAAAAAGGATCAATCTTTGATTAAATACATAAAAATCTTAGCTTAAAACCCTATAAATACCCTCTTAAAAATTAGGGCAAGAGGGGGGGAGAAAGGAGAGAGAGAAAGGTGAGGAAAATATTGATAAAAGACTAAATTTTGAAGGTTTAAAATCCTAACTCAAGGATTTCCTTAACTTTAAGAGAAGGTAACAAACTTGGAAAAGAAGTAATGCGTATAATATCGTTTTTTTCTTTGTTTGATCATGTTTGGAGTTGTCTGTTTGTTGTTGGATGTTTATAATATGCTTAGATGTTTAGATTAAATGAAATAAAGTGATTTAGAAATCTAGAAGTAGGGTTATTAATGTTTTTTTTTCTAATTTGTTAGTGTGTGTTTTTGGTTCTTAGGCATGATTTGGGTTCCAAATATTTAAAGAGTCAATTTTAAATCAAAATTTCATGTTTTGGTACACTATTTTAAGTTTTGAAATTTCAAAGTTTGGAACCTCTTGCATGATTTTGATATTTTGATGTTATTTATTAGTTTTTTTTATTCAAACATGTTTGGTTATGGTTGTGTAATTTGTTAGAATGAAGAAAGCATGTTTTAGAATTAAAAAAATGTCAGTCTTGAAGGCTTGACAATGTGCTCAGTTTCTGAGCTATTTATGGGTTACTGGGTAGTGTTTTTCGTGTTCTTGGAAAGAACTTTGTCTTAGGTTCATAATTTTAATTAATTTTGGTCCAATTTTTTGGACTAATGGGCAACTTAATTAATCAATAATCTAGGATTTATTTACATCAATAACAAGTTTTGAGGGCTTTTAATCCTAAGGTTTTAGTTTTGAACCGAAATCTATTTTGACAAAATCGTGTTGATACTTTGATAATCAAAGTGAATGGATGCTGTATTATTGATCCTTTCATGATTTCCAACATGTCTGTGGTTTTGGTTTGATAGTATCTAGTCTGGGTTGGGTTTCACGTTGCTGGGTTCGGGTTCTTCGTGTTCTTCCAAAGAACATTGTCTTAGCTACGTGATTTTGACTTGTTTTCTTTTATTTATTTGCATCTGCATCTTCGCATAACATTATTAGCCAATAATCTAGGGTTAGTTTGCATTTATAACATGTATTTCAACATTTAATCTTAGGATTTTGGTTTTGGACTGAAACCTTTTTATGGCTAGATTGTGAAGAATTAATGATAATTGAAGTGAATGAACCCATAATCCTTGACCCTTTAGTGATTTCCAACCTTTCTGTGCTTTTGATTTCATGAAATCTGGTCTGGATTAGTGTTCAAGTTGCTGGAATTTGTTTGACTATTCTTCATGTTCTTTATTTCTTTGGTGTTTGATCCATTTTGTTAAAGAATTTTTGAGTTTTTTTTTTAGTTTAATTTGTTTTTGGCTTTGTTTTTGTTTCTTGTTTTTTTTTTTGGTCAACCTCAAATCTTTGGCTCGATTCATGGCCGAACCAAGGATCTCGAATCAACCTAGTCGAGTCAAAGATTAAGACCATGTTTGCCTTACTATATTTGGGCTAAAGGTTTTTTTCGTTTAAGGGTTAATTTGGCAAACATCTTCTTAAACCTGTTCTGACAGTTTTATTACAAAAAAAAAATAAGTTTTTTGCAAACAAAACCTAAAAAACAATAAAAAAATATTTTCTTTTTTTCTTGCATATGCACAAAAATTCTTAAAATTATTTGAGAATTATTTATAGAAAACTTAAAATATTTTGGCATGTTTTAAAAAAAAGATATTACATGGATTTTATAACAAGTTTGTAAAATTCCAAATGATTTTGATGTATATTTCAAAAATATTAATTTTTTTAGCAAGAAAATATTATTCACTTTTAATATAAAGATAAAAAGACTTAAAAGAGGTTGATATCCACAATATTATTAGGGATAATAATTTATTATTACTCATTTTAATATAAGGATATGAAATATGTATGAGGTTAATATCCAAAATATTATTGGAAAAATACAATTCATTCACTCATAATATAAGGATAAAAAAACTGCAAAGAATTTTATTCAAAATATTATTTGGAATGACACAATAGCCAAACATTTCAATTTCACCCCAAAAAAGCCTTAATAATAATGTGTCTATGGAAAGGCTCTTGTGACAGTTGTGTAAGTGATTATTAGACTTGAGATCACTAGGTTATCTTATATAAAGAGTGTTATATTTTGATCCCGTTACACGTTGTCTTAATCAAAGGTAACAAATTAACAGATATTGAGTATAACATGAACTATACGAAAGTATTTGTAATCAAGAGAGGATTCATCATCCTACGTGAATTAAAAAAATTATTTCATTTGTTCTCAAATAATATTAATTATAAATTCTTACGTAAAGTGGAACGAGATTTAAAAAGAATTTTTAATTTTATTCAAAAAATCAATGTTGAGAACATATATGATTTGACATAGTAGACACACTTCATGCAATAATATCTAAATTAGAAAATTGTTGATGAAGAGATAATAATTACACTGATAAATTAGTTATTAAAAAGTTAAGTTAAACTACTTATGATTTTTCTAATATTTGAGGGATCATTACAGGTTATTAGACATTGTACTTGATCTTCAAATATAAATCAATTAATTGTTGAATTGATAATAAATTAATTTTTTTAATCATATTTTATTTAGGATTATGATTTTTATTTGGGTCAACTTATTAGAGAACCTAATGGGTCACACATAAAAATCGTTGGTTAGAAATTAAAATGAGATAATTAATCAGACTTGATTGTAAATAGGTTTTAAAAATTAAGGACTATAGTGTAATTTATACAAGGAATTGCAATTCTAGATCTAGAAAAATCAAATTGGGACTTGATTAAATAAATTTCTAAAATTTTTCCTGAAATAATATATGTAATATTATTCAGAGGGGAAAATTGTTATTTTATCATTTATAAGGTTTTCTAGTTTTCTATAAATAGAATGTTATGCCACTTATTTTACTATTTTTTGCAATTGAAATTTAAAAAAAAATAGTTGTAATTTTTAAAAAGTAATTTTTAAAAAATGTGTTTTGTTAAAATTATTGTGAGATGGATTTTAACAATTAAAATAAATAAAAAAACAAGTTTTCATGACTAAAAAGTAAGTTATTTTAGTATTTATAAATTTAAAATATAATTATATACAAGACATATGTAAAATGTAGAAATACTTTAGTTAACTAAAGATTTTTTATATATAGTTAAAAAAAGAAATAAAAGTTACAGCAGTATCAAAAATTTCTTCTTAATAGATACATTGATAGGTGTGGAAAAGCTTCAACCTCTTGCACATAATAAAATGTGTGAAATATATTTATAATCAAGTGAACGGGATAAGGTGTGATTATTGGGATAACTATCGACCAACCAATGGGCTTGTACTAGTCCGTACACATTTGCAGACAGATTCATGAAAGAGATACATTTTTATGAAAAAGGTGTGATTGTCTCTTTTTCAAGAGAACTTCAAAACAAAAGGAGTGCAAGTGGATACATATATAAAATTTGAAGATAATTAGCCATCTAGAAGGTAGTTCAATGATAAAAATTTGGAATTAAAAGCTTTATTTTTTCTGTGGTTTCAATTTCGAGCTATGTAGTTGCTCATATAATGGTCACTGAAGACTTACATGGTTTGGTTGTTAACTTCAGGGCCCGTGGGATTAGTAGAGGTGCACGCAAGCTGACCCGGACACCCACGTTAAACTAAAAAAAAAATTGAAGATAACTATGTGAGTGATTTGATTTTTAAAATTATTTTTTATTTAAAAATATTAAATTAATATTCTTTATATTTATTTTGGATAGTTTTATGTGCCGATAATAAAAATAAAAAATATTATTTTAATATATTTTAATTAAAAATATATATTATAAAAATATCATACATCTCGCTACCATGGTCATGGTTCTTTGAGTCCCTATGTCCACTTTTATGTATGTATGTAGGTGACATAATATGGTGCAGTCATATGATATCCATAATTTGTCCATAGAGGATCAAAGCAAGCACGAATTAGAAGTTTAAGGGCTTGGAGTTTAATTATATAAAAAAGTTAACTTGATGATTTATCGATTCAAAATATAATTCATATAGAAAAAAAACCAAGAATTATAATACATTATTTTTTAAACTCTCAATCAAATATTAGTTATTGGTAATGGTGATATTTAAATATTGTAATAATTTAATAATTTGATAGGAAAGATTCTACTACTTTATTAGTGACCATAACTGTATCTATTTAAATACGATTTGAAAACACGGGCTAACCTATATTATTAAAAGATTTTTAAAAAAATTATTAAAAATTAATTTTTTTTATGTTTTCGGATCGTTTTGATCCGCTGATCTCAAAATAATTTTTAAAAATAAAAAAACATCATTTTAATATATTTATGAATGAAAAATACTTTAAAAAACAACCATTCTTCAAAATAGACTAAATAGAGAGAGAGAGTGTATTGATTCAATAAATAATTGGGAATCATATAGTGTACAAACAGGGATCACGAGTAAAAAGATAGAGTGGCTTGCTTGGCCACTTCCATTTTCAGCCAATTATCTTGCCTAAGTAAATGAGAGGGCTGAAAATGACCTTATTGGTGATGATTACAAAAGTATATTCATATAAATAAATAAATAATGACACAGGGCTTCAGGTAAATAACAGAAAGATTGTGGGATACAGGTGTGTCTTCATGACTCCAAAAAAAATATATATATGAAAAGCACTTTTTGCTTGTAATTTTGTGGCACCCTGACTCAGGCACGAGTCACAAAAGAATTATATTAACCCCAACATTTTAGCATAAACTACTAGCAATCTCTAAAATGTTTTTTCAAATATGCTTTATATATATATATGAATTTCTTTTTGTAAAACCGGGTTTTCACTGGGTTTTACATATATAAATCACCTCAAATGCAACCATATACGTCCAGCGAAGAACTCACTAAACTCAACAAGCACGTCTAGAACCACCTTTTCTACATCTATTCAACACTTTCAAGATTTCCTAAGAGAAAAACCCTCGAGAAAATTGTTACAAGAAGCCCTCTTTTCTCAACCACCAATGCTAGCATCTCCTTCGCCATCAGGAGGCACCACCTATCCCTCTTCAGAACTTTACACTGGCCACAGATTGGTTCCAAATATTGTTTCAGTCATCATGTTTGGTCCTATCTGCAATTATTGGCTCGCTTGTTTTATATACAATCATTAAGAATGCATCACAGTAGTGTTCAACTTTAGTAGCATCCGAGTATAATGGCAACCTTGTTGCTAGGTTAGCCAATCGTGCAGCAAGGATCAAGCTAATATCTATGAAAACATTATCTGCTGGGCATACTCAGTGGAAGTAAAAGTACGAGAGGAGGAAACTAATGCCATTCAGAGTATGTACCTGGTAAGAGTAAGCTTATCTCATTCTTCATGCCCGAATTAAAATGAAGGTGGTAAAGTTGGCAATAGATTTTAGTGGGTTTTGGGGCATTATATATTGAAATATTTGACTTTCATTGGTGCATTTGGGATGTATTAATTGGAGATCTTGAAGGTGGAAAAGGAAATGTAGGAGGGATTGGAAGGGCATTTTATTAAGGCAATAAACTATGTGGTTTGTTTTTTCTGTGTTTTTTCTTCT